>NW_020955801.1:0-58510 GCF_003031625.1 Empidonax traillii
TTGTTTATTTTAAGACTTTGCATTTAGATTCAAAAGTGTATTAATTGGATGAAATGGAAAACTGGATAAAATATTGTTGAAAAGCATCTCTTTGAAACATGGGTGCCCAAATGTTATAGAGCCTGAGAGCTGTTCACTGAGAAGTTCGTCTACTTTGTATGCAGTTTAGTAAAAATCCTGAAACAATGCCAGATCAACCTGTAGATATAAGGGTTTGTCAAACAGTGAAAGCCTTGTGTTTTGTGAGGTCAGTTGGACTACTGGCATTCAGGCAACATATATTCCCAAATATTGAAATGAAAAATATTTCAGTGTTTGTTTAGCTGTTGATTTGTGCATTCTGCTTCCATTTGAGGTGGTTGAAAAGCAAGTTGCTGTGCTGTGTGTCTCTGGGTACCTGTGTTGCTGGATGCTGAAGACCAGTCCATTTCCATCAGTTATTTAGAAAAAGGCTTCTTAAACTTTAGACAAATGCTTCATTTCAAAGTCTTGGGAAATAAATATTTATGTACTAGTTTCAGATGTTACTAGGATTTGCCTGTGAGACACATGGGCTTAGATTTAAGGGTCAAATTTAGAATTGTGCATTAGATGCATCTCAGTGTGCAAAGCCACATGATAACTTTCTGTATAATGAAAAGGGTTAGTCATTTCACATCCGTATCTGTGTGTGTTTATAATTCAAGCTTTAAAGTTATGCTGTGCCTGAGAAAATCTAGGAGGAATTATTTTGTTCTGATGTCCCCAAGTGTGAAGCATTTTATTTCCTCAAAGCACATATAAAATTATGATTGCTCCAGATTTGTTGATAAGGAAATAGGCAACCATATGAAAGTACCTGACAAAATTACAGCATGAGCTGTATTACATAGAAGTCAAGTAAGTGAGAATATATCGTTTCAGGTCTTAAAAGCAATTCATACTCCATTAGAGGAACAGAAGCATGAAGACAGTTTCAAAATTGGAAGCATAATGTAAGATACTTGACCTAAGAATGCTTGGATTTGGAGTTCATAGAACTATTTCCAGGTCAATTATATATTTATTGCAACATATGCATTAGCTTATCCAATAATCACAGAAAGGTGGCTCCAGAATAAGCATTATTTTTTGAAACTCATAAATACATGAGTAAATTTAACACTGGTAATTTGAGACATCCAACTAGAAAGTGACTTTTAGTTGACAGTATGAAAAATATTTCCTTTTGATTGGTAGTATAAATATGTCAGAAGTGTGGGGTACCTACGGTGTTACTGACAGGCAAACACTTGGCATTGTTTTGGCTTAAAAAATGAATGAGGTTGTTAAGTTTTTTTTCCTAACTTATATTAGTTCCTGGATACGCCATTGGTGATAAAGGGCTTTATGCTTCTAGGCCTAAAGGTTCCTTTAAATTAAATGTCATTGCTCTGCTAGTTTATGCAAAATTAATTTATTTTGGTAAAAGTAGGTGCATATCCTCACTGAATGTAATAGTGCTGGTTTTGTGTCAAAGACTAAAAATGCAGGTATGGAGTTTTTTTGCAGGATGTATGTCTGACTGTATTTTAAATCTGATTTGAAATAAATATTTTATTAAATATAGCTATATTTCTGTGGAATTGCAAATGGGAAATCTTTCACAGGGAAAGATTACTGTAGGAGTTAACCACTGTCACTACCCATTCAAAGAAACAAAAATAATGAATGAAAGCACAGTAAAGTTATACAAATGTCATAGAAAAAACAGATCTGCAGCAGGTGCCTGCAGAAATATAGAATAAGACAGCAGTGTGTGTGAGGGTGACTGCTCTTTTCTTGCTACATGAGAACTCTTAGGAGCAGAAGATGCAGATTCAGCAGAGCGGTTTGTGTTATGAGCTGTCGCAGATCTGACCTGTAAAATGATCTGTAACAGTTTAAAGAATGCAAATACACAGTGTTTTTTGTGACAAAACTTGACCCTTCAGTGCTTTGTTTAATGCTTGTTGTGGCCTGTTCTGTTGTAAAAATGAAATAGAAGACTGGACTGCAGCAATACCACTTCTCTCCTTTAGACTTCTCACTGGTTTATTTCTCTCTAATCAGTGTGTTCCCGCATTGTCTCCTGGTTCCTGCTTCACTTCTTAGGGTTTTTTGTTTTATTTGCATTTTAAAGCAGTGAAAAATCGATGCTACTTGTAGCTGAGCCTCAGCTACCAAAAGGGTATCCCCCTGTGTTTTTGTACTTGTTTTAATTTCAGCGTTACTGTGGATCCAGCTGACCACATGTATTTCTGGCTGTAAGCAGTTGCTAACATTGCACATTTGTGATCCTGTTATTGTCCGTATCAGCATAACAATAATTCTTGATGTTTTAATGGCTCTCCCCCACGTTTCATGGACCTCTTTATTGGGGTGGTGAAAACACTTTTAATTAGTTAAGCATTGGTTATGTCTGTAAACATATAAAATAATTGCTTTCCTGCAATGGCATACTGATGTCATTTTAGATTTAATATGGTGGGCTTGCACTAAAAGAAAGCTTTACATTGCAAACAAAAAGCACTTCCTATTTGTTATTAAGTGTATTTCCATCTTGAAAAAACCTGTGTTGTGAAATCCTCTACTCTCTGCATCACATATTGAGTGTGGTACAGAGCCTTTTAGACATTGTATGAGGAGCAAGTGGGAGACTCCAGTGTTGGAGGTGTTTTTAAAAATAAACCCTTCCTTATTAAACAACAACAATTAAGCAAACAGATTTACAGCTTCTTAATAATTTCCAGAACAAGAGGAACTGATAACAGATTAATCTTTCTGAATGATTGAAATTAATGCTTCTGAACACTCTGAAATATATTTGAAATATTTGAAATAAAGGGTGCTGATAAACACTGAGTGCTGTGTCCATGGTGCTGCAGTTACCACTGGCTTTTATTGGAATTAATATTTTCTATCCTCTTCTGTTTTTATTAAATTTTCTGTGTTTTAATTGCCAGCA
This sequence comes from Empidonax traillii, assembly GCF_003031625.1. Taxonomy (NCBI): domain Eukaryota; kingdom Metazoa; phylum Chordata; class Aves; order Passeriformes; family Tyrannidae; genus Empidonax; species Empidonax traillii. Next base: position 2,966 of record NW_020955801.1, read on the forward strand.
TATAGTTTGCTGGCATGAAGTATAACCTCATTACCTAGAAAAAGCAGTACTGTATGTGTCTTTTAATGGTCTCTTTTCTTTTGGATTATCAGGGAGTGGAATCCCTATTTGCTTTGATTTGCTAACTCATATTGTAGAAGATTCCTCCTTTTATTTTCCTCTTCTATACCAAAATGACCCTCCGAAGTCTGAGAAAATATTTCTTTTTTGTTCTCAAATGGACCAGATGGAACAGCTGACTTCTGCTGTCAGAAGAATTCCTTCTGAAATGCTGTTAACAACATTTAAACCATGATTTCCACGAGGTCCACTTTATCATTAATGACAAGGCATGTTTGAAGAACAGCAGTGATAGCAACTATGCAAGAACATGCTTAAGACCAGAGTTTGATGTTCCAACATCACTGGTTACTGTCACGTGCTGTTAATCCAGTCATTTACTTGGCTTGCAACAGGAAAGGCCTCAGTGCTTGCTGTACAGTGGGTAGTATCCCTTTTTCATTTGGCACGTTTCAGTATGTTGTCAAGCTCCCTTAGGAATGCTGCTTGCAATCTGTTGATTTAATAGTTTACTAAAAAAGGGAGGACTGTTTCCCTGAGTTATTCCCTTTGGTAAGGAATAGTATCATTGTATCCTGTGTTTTCTTTATAAATTTACAATAAACTTGGCCATAGATATTGACCTTAGAACTCTAGATGTATCAGGAATCTGATTTTTTCATCTATTCAGTTGCTGTGAGAGACACTTGAGGATATGAAGTTTCCCTAAAGCTGGTTTAACAAGCAGTCAGGAAAGTTCCCTTTTTTCAGCAGGAAACTTCAGAAGGGTTGTAAATAAGACACTGTAATGATTTCAGTGTCATCATCCCATTCTGATTTCTCGTTGCAGGTTGTAAGGGGAGAGCAAAAGAGCTGTGGCAGTCCAGTCCTAAATACGACTAATCCCTTAAGTAAACCGCAATCAACGCGGTACAGTCATCAAAGAGGAACCAAAGCATCTCTGATTTAAGAAATCATTGGTTTGCTGTTAATCCCAGTTGTAGGGGACTGTAGAGCTTGTCATCAGCTCAAGAGCTGAGCGGTTGTAGAGCAGGTCATCAGCAAACTTCTGTCTTAAATGCTGAAAGGCATATGAGTATTTCGATATGTTCATCGTGGTTTATAAGAACTTTATTTCTGGCTTACAAGTATTGACACTAGCTAGAAGCACTGCCAAAATAGCTATGGCATACCCATTGTAGCAGTGTGGTAATAGTCTGATTATTGTGCATTTCTGTGTGCAGGTTCACTGTGAATTCTTCACCACTCCTGAAAAGAACTGTAGCCACTGCTGTGCTGAGACAAATGTGAACTTGTTGCCAGGTGCTGTTGCATCTGGATTTATTTAATCTATCATCCTGTGCCTCAGTTGGAAACTCTTTGAGTTGGGGACTGCTTGTGTTTGTCTGGTATCTAACAGGTGGGATCCCAGCACACAGACTCTGTGTTCTGCATCCAGTGTCTGCTACAAAGTTGGCTAAAGTTGACTGCTTGTGTCTTCCATAATACAGGCAGTTATTTACAATATTAATTTTTATATGTGGATTACCTGAGATGTGCTGAAGACTTGGGCAGATCTTCATAGTGTCTTATTTCACTCTTGACACTGTAGCAACTGAGATGCTTCCAACAGTGCAGTAAGTGATGTGGCAAACATCTGTCCCGTGTGGTTGCTTGCCTCTTTTATCTTTAGGGAGAAGTTCTTGTGTCTTTTGGTGGGTGGTTGCTTTTCTCATAGATTAGATAGAGTGTGTAATTTACATCTATAGATCTGAAGACCAGAAGGGATAATTAGATCATTCCCTTTGATCTTATAAGAGACAAGCTGTAACACTCCATCAAGTTGCAGCATTATTGTGCTGTGTTCTTAATATGAGCAAAAACACAATAAAAGAATTGTATTAAAGTCTGAACACGATGAAAAAGTTCAGGCAGGAACCTACACTTGGCAATTTCGTGTCTCTTTTTTTTTAAATGTTATGTTTTTAATGTTAACTTTCTATCTATATATTTATTTCAAAGGGAAGTGCTATCATATACTGGTACTACTATTTGCCAGAAGTCAGTACTGGACAAATACATTCCTTATTAGAGGTTACAAACCTGTATGAAATAATACTCTCGTGATTTTTTCTCTGTTACTGCAGATTGTCACTGATGTATTCAAGTGCAGTGTAAAATTACTGTTTGGCTATTTTATGTTACTGACATGGTATATAAAAGTAATGTGTTGACTTTTCCTAGTGTACAAACCATCTAGGCAGAAGCTAAGATAGCTTAGCTATTTCTTTTGTGTTGCAGATGAACATTGCATTCCTTGGTCTCCAAGTGCTGGTTTACATCTTGATTGATGTCAAGTAATTAAACCAGACTCCAGCTGCTTAGTGATTCAAAAGTACAAGGGTCTTATGCTGTAAAAACAACAAGCAACTCCCCACTTACTAACTTTTATCATTGTTTACTTTGGGCATCATGCAGATTAATAAGTGCAAAACTTTTTTTTTTTCTTTTTATTGAATTCCTTTTATTGAGAAAATAAAAACACACCACTTTTATCTAATCTTTTTAAAAGTTAAATTTATGTTCATCTTGAGTTAACTCCAGAATTAAAGTTCAAATTTAAATTTCTTGAATATATTATCAGTACATTTTTCTTATTAGCCTAATTTCACAGTATTTGGCAAAGAAATAGTGCAGTTGCAGGTTTTTTTCAGAAGTAAATGCTGCTGCGAGTATGACCAGTACCCATTTCAAATTACATGTAGTATTTTCCTCCTGCTGTACTGCTCTGGAAATTCTGTTACAGCTTGATACGTTAAAGAGTTTCTTCTGCAGCTGCCATTTCTCATCACTATTGATGATTTTTTTCTGAAGTTAAAAACATGGTCAAGTATGATTAACACCCTACTGATATAGCAAACTTTACTGCAATGGAAGATTTTGTTTTAAACATTCGCCAAGTCCATGGCAGAGCTGTAAAGCAGTGAGCTCTGTGAGTCATCTCGGATGCTGGATGTGTGAAGTGCAGTGTGCATGGCCTTGGGTGCTTGCCCTGGACAGAGAGCCCATGGGAGGTCATGGAGCTGTTGACTGAAATTCGCTTTCTTCATGTAACTGCAAGGACTGAATATAGTTGTGATTTCACTCAGGGTCTCAGGAACTTTGTCATTACCTTGTGTAGAACTGTATGTTTTGTTTTACTCCTAGCAGGAAGTTCAGCTGGGAAAAACTGAAGTATTTTCATTGTCTTGCAGACAAAATACCTTAAATATCTTATGCTAGTTGTCAGTCTGTTGGCAAACCAAAGCTAAGCACCTGACCTGTTCCTTGTGTTTGTGTTTTGGTCTGTGTTTTTCTCAGGTTCCTGTATCCCACCCAATTCTGTGGTTCCTGAGTGCCCTTTGGGGTAAAAATAAATACAGAAGCTAATCATTGCTATGACTGGTTACTCCTCTATGTCTGACTTTCCCAAGGAAAACTGATGTGTTTCTGTTCATTTTTTCCCCATTTCTCCACATGTAAGTTGTACAGGTATAATGTCAAAAGGGAAATGGATCAGAAAGCGGTAACTTGGTGGTGGTGGCCTGTCTTCATGTCCTTTTGGTCAGGGGCCTGCCCCACAGCTAAGTTCTATCTCCTGTGTAGCCAAGTGTCATTGGTACAGAAATGTCACTGAAAAGGGAAGTTATTGGGAGTGGTATGGCTCCCAGGGACTTGATCTTTTAGGAATTTTGGGCCCCTAAAAAGTTGCAGCCTTGAAAATAGAGGCAGAGAATGTTCAGTGTGACACAATGTCCTGCAAAGAGGCAGAGCACAGCAGAAACGTAACAATCATTCTGTGAGTCTTGGTTTATGAGAAGTTGTCATGTTGCCTTTTGTAGGTGCAGTGTTTTTTTGAGGGATGGCACTTTCAAGCAGGCTAGATCCGTAATACACGCTGTGTATGAATCGAAGACATCAGGCAGTGCCAGAAAAGTTTTATGGTCGCTACAAAACAAACCTGAAGGGCAGAACAGAGAGCTGTATCTCGCACTTGGAAATTGCTTGTTTGTCTGTGTCTGACTGTAAGTTCACTGTCTTGAAACCTTTAACATACAGGCAGTGAAACTACTTGAACTCTCCCTGTGACTTCTTATTTTCCCCTGTAGTACAGCTTTTAATTTGGAAAGAAGGGGTTTTTTGTTGGCTTGTTGTGGTTTTGTTTGTTTGTTTGTTTGTTTTTCTAATCGATACCTGTTTAGGCACTGGCTAGAATTTAAGAACGCTCATAGGTCGTACTAGGGCTGCTGAAAATTTGACACCAGTGGGTATGCAATTTGATTTTTATTTTTTTAATAAAAGCAAACAAAAAATTGTGAAAAAACAACTTTATTTTTTTAAGGATATTGTTTTATTATAGAAATACGTCTAGTATTTAAAAAATAGTTCCTAATTTTTATGTGATGATAGAACCCCAAAGTATCTCAACATTCCTTAATATGGTGTAAAGAAAAGTACTGATTGATTTCTAGAACAACCAATTTTCCATAAAGGCTTTCTCCATGCAGGTTAGTCTCTCCTCAAGGACTGCTGAGCCTGAGGTTCCTTATTCAAAAAACAGTCTGCATTAAGACTGGGATCCAGAAGTGGTCAAACTGAGCGTAACTCTTCTCAAGTTGTAGCTTTGGTATGATGGAGTTCACAGGTATTAGGCAGTGGTGAATGGTTTGAAAATCCTCACAATCCATTATTTTAAAGTTGATTTTAACACAAAACACAAGTTTGTCTTGGTCTGTCATCCAGACAGTGGGACATGCAGAACAGTATCAGAGCGGTGTGAGATGTGATCTCAGTTTTCCTTTCGTTAGCGACATGAGCTGGCAGCAGTGCTTAGCTGACCGCAGTTAGGGTGAAAACCAGAAGAAACAAGCTTTGTATAAAGCATTTCTTATTCACCGAGGTCTGCAAGTCAGGGGTCAAATTCCCTCCATTTTTGAGTGAGAAGTGTTCAAGAGCTTTGTGTTGGTAGTATAGGGAGATTGACAAGGGGAAATGCATCCTTCTTGTCTCTCATCCTACCTAAAGTTGAGGATGCTGAGCTGCCACATGTATGTGCTTTCATTGTATTGGTACCCCAAAATTTCATTCTGGATTTCGTCCTGCTGTGGTTGGCTGGCTGTATGTATTCAGACAAGTAAAATGAGTCCTGTGTTGAGATGTTCTGCTTTACCAGCTTCTGAAAAGGGACAGAGACAGAAAGCTCAGTTTGAAAGCACTACTCTATCTTAGCACACTATAAAGGAGAACTTGGCAAACTGGAGTAAATAAACACCATCTATTTTGAGAAAAAAGTCACACTCTGATCTTGACAAATTCTGGTTCAGTAGCACAAACATTACTTTCTCCTCTATCTTCTCTTTCCACCCTATATTCTTAGCTATTTTTAAAACTGTGCAGCTTTTAATGGTTCTTGTTATTATCAATTCCATAGAGTAAATAAGTAATGCAGGGGGAATAGGCAGTCAGGTGCAAGATTAAACAGATTTTACAAAACTTCATCCATGTTCTAACTGTGAGAAATACATTAGAAGTTGAAATGCCAGTCACCCTTCTTCTGTTTTTTTAATGACTTAGTACGTCATTAAAAATGTTTAGGCTTTGTGAGAAATGTCTTTATTTAGAAGGAAAGATAAAGATTTGCATGTATTCTTTGTCCTGAAAGATTTGTACTGTGGTTGGTGTACATAGGGCCTGGTGCCAAGGACCGGAAGATACTATACAAGAAATAGCTGTATTTGAGTCCTAAAATGGCTGCTGGGATAATAAATAATGGAGGGTTGCAACCACAGAATATTTGTTCTTCAGTGAATATAGAAAGTGTTCTCAGTCTGTGTGCTTTTTATTTTAGAAACCTAACCCAGCCATGTCTGTGTAAAAAATTTCAGATACTAATATGGAATTTGTGGGGGGTTTTTTGGTAGTTGTTTGTTTTGTTTTTGTGGTTTGGTTTTTTTTGGTTTTTTTTTTAGACCACCCACATTGGGCACCTGCCAGGTCTTCTGGGGTACTTCCTTTGCTTTGCAGGACTCTGAGGTTTTCTGTAAGTGTGTGTGCTGGGTCTCATCCATTCATCATTATTACATCTTAATGTAGGTCTCAGGTTTGCTAAATTATGTTAAATCACTTCCATATTGAAACACATGAATGATTTTAAATCACTATGTGCTGCAAACGGCAGGATCAGATTATTAGAGCTCTTAATTGTGTCTGTCTTTTTGTCTGAAAGCTTGAAAGCTTTTGGTCTTTTGCAGTGAATTATGAACTGGCAAATAATGTATACTATACGCCTTCCAGTCTTACCACCAGTGGCACATTTGAGACGTGGTACAAGTAGGAACTCTTTTTCTGAGGGAAGCACAGTTTAAAGGTATGAACTTCTCACAAAAACAGTTAAATATAAATCATAGCTAATGGAGTTGTGGTCAGTATAGTTTGTAGATCCCCATGAGAGAGGAATGAATTATTAGAAATATTTGGATGGCAGGAATCTCTCACTTGTTAATTATATTTTTACACATGCAAGGTGTCCCTGTGTCAGAAATATCTGAAAGGTAAAAAAAAAAAAAAAAAACCAGAGAAAGGGAGACAAGGACAAAAGCAAGCCAAGAGTCTGGAGTGTGAGAACATTCACATCTGAATTGCAAGTTCCAAGTTCAGTTCCTACCTGATTAGGCTGGGCATTTCTGTAGATTGCAGAACATATAAAAATGCAGTAGAGAAATGAGATTGATAGCTCTACAGAGTTACACTTCATGGAAAAAACATTAAGAGGGCACATGGCAGTAGTGACAGACCTGGTACAGAGACAGAAAAAAGAGGAGAGGGATTTGATAGCAGGAAAACAAAATGAGTCAGAAAGCTGTACCTTAGTTACCGACTTACCCTTGTCCTGTCTGTGCTTCCTCTGGTCAGCTTCTTGAAAGGCTAGAGCACTACAAATGCCTAAATGAATTGGTTTTAGGGAGGGTAGGAGAAGAAGGGGACAAATCTTGGAGATGCTGTGGTGAAGCAGATGAGTTGTGGGAGAATGAGAGAGGAGGAAAAAGAGTAATTGAAGGATGTAAGCTTCAGTGAACAGGAATAGTCGTATCAGCAGTGACAGAAGGAGGAAATGAGCTCAGGATATGGGAGAAAAGTTGGCTGATCTTGGTGATACCATTGGACACGCTTATGTTTGGTATGCGATGCCTTTAATTCTGTTGGCCCAAGTGGTGTATTTCAGAGTCAAAACATTACAGTTGGCTTGATTCTCATTTTTCAGATATTAAATTTGTGATGCTGCATTCTAGACACCTTGGTATTCCTCTAGGAACTGCGTGGTTATGGATGTGTATTCAGAAGAAGTAATTTCCAGGAAATTAACTTTGTAATTTTTTTCCTCCTTTGTTTCTCTCCAAATAATTTTAAAAGTAAGTATATATCCTGTACATGCCTTGGATCTCTGGTGTCCTTTGAGAATTTTCCCTTGGTAGTATCGTTTGTTGGACATGTAGGCTTCTATATCCAGAGGTGCTTGTGAGCTGCACTGGATGTCTGACTCAGTGAGGTTACCTTAGAGTCTTGTTATATGATTTCATATAATTAATTTTATAACTGAAATATAGGGCCGCCAAGATAATCAGAGGGACGCCGAGATAATCAGACCTCTTCTGTGAGGAAAAACTGAGAGAACTGGGATTGTTCAACCTGGAAAAGAGAAGGCTTCATGGTGACCTAATTGCTGCCTTCCAGTACCTGAAGGGAGCCTAAAAGAAAGATGGGAGAGGGACTTCTTACAAAGACCTGGAGTGACGGGACAAGGGGGAATGGTTTCAAGCTGAAAGAAAGTAGGTGTAGATTAGATATTAGGAATAAATTCTTTTCCATGAGGGTGCTGGGGCACTGGCATAGGTTGCCCAGAGAAATTAGAGATGTCCCATCCCTTGCAGTGTTCAAGGCCAAGTTGGATGAGGCTCTGAGCAACCAGGTCTAATGAAAGGTGTGACAGGGGGTTGGAATTAGGTGATCTTCGAGATCCCTTCCAACCCAGGTCATTTTGTGAAAAAAAGAATTGTGTAAAGAAAACAACCTTTGAGAGAACAAGCTTTTTTTTTTTTTACTTTTCTTTTCTTATGTTGTTAACAAACCTGGCAGTAATTTAGGATCGTGTCACTTTGGAAATGTGTTGCTCTTTTCCAAATTGCTTTCTATCATCCATGCCTTACATTTTGTTTTGTCATAGTTTAAGGAACTGTAAAACTCTAGCTTCATGCTCAAGAAACTAGTTTAATTTGTTGTTTTGGTGGGTTTTTCTCATATTAAGAGAAGAGAAATAAAGTTAGAGATGTGAGAAATCCCCATGCTAATGGAAGGGTGTCTAATTTGACACAAGGGGGCAGTCATGTTATATATGAAATTATCCCTACTTTGGAGTTACCCAACCATGGGTTAATAGGCAACTGGATGACGAAATTAGCATTATAGGTGGCATGAGTGCAATCTCACATTTCAGCAGGATTCACTGATGGATAAGTAGAGTGTTTGCCAGAATTTTAGGAAATATTTACTTGTAATCATTTTTTGAAGTGAAAAAGATCTGAGTGTATATGATAAACTTTTATTCTTAAAGGTTAAAAATACATATATATGTATGCATATGATAATGTAAGTGTTAGACAAGATGACTGCAGTACTTTCCACACTTGTCACATATAGGCATCTCACTCAAGTGCTAATATCACCTCGGGGCTGGGGAATAAGAGGAAATCTAAACATAATGTATCTTTTAAAAACTCTGGATACAAATGATTTTAGTTAGAAAGTGTACTTGGTTTAAATGTTGTTGATTCTCTGAGAGGAATTGAGTAGGAGATCTCTCCAAATTTGTTTTGGACAGGAGATAGGATAGCACTCAGGAAGCCTTATTTCCCTCTTTCACATCCCTGCTCTTTACATTCCTGAAAGGCCATTTGGGTGATGTTCAATACAATTAGTGAAGACTGAGTACAATTACTGTGTTCAAGGCTTGTTGGGAGGCATTATAACCTAAGGTTGGACAGATAGTGATATAACATAAAAGTGAGACTGCTTCTGTTTCCTTGTAAGTGAAGTTGCATGAGCACAGAGTTCCAGAACTATAGTTTTAAAGTAAAGTGATTTTATTCCCAGTCTGTCATGACACATCACAAACAAGTCTTGTAGCACAGGTCTTAAGCACGTCCTTGCATACAAGTTTCAAACATAGGTCCAGGGTGAAAATAGGTCTCAGAAGAGAATGCAGGGAGGAAAAATAGTTAACAGCTTAGCATGTTATCAAAGTTTGGAATCTGTTCCCTATTAAGAGATATCACATTTTAAAAGCTAATAGACCTGATCCACTAGTTGCTTCATTATTCTGCTGCTGAACAAGGCTACCTATAGCATTCTGTCACTTCAGCATGTTAGAATCTCCCTGGTTTCTAAAAGCTATTGATAGAAAAAGGAAAAACCCTTGAAAGATGAGACAAAGTGTTATAAATAGCGCTGAGCCTTCAACTGGATGTAAACAGGGTGTGAGTGACTCAGATGGGTGATAATCCTAGAGTTTGTTGCCATCTCCTATCATGTCTCACTTGAGGTCATTATTGTAGAAAATGGGTTTTTGCTTGGAAAATTATGGTACTTGGGAATTTGCGTTTCTTTAATGTTTCCTTACAAGAGCTTATAGCATTTTGATATATATATATATATTGAGGGGCTGACTATTAGTTTCATCACATAGGGCATACTTTGCTGCCATGACAGAATAGAAAGATTCAGATGATTTGTTCATGAGTTCGCTTATTTTAACCTCCTTAGACAGGTCAGATCAACAAGAAAAAAAATTAGCAGATGTGCATTTACTGGTTCATAGATAATTTTTTTCCCAAGAATGTCAAGGCCTGTGTGATCCTGCTGTCTGCATGTCACTGGTCCCCAGATAGCTTTTGAACATGTTGTCTGGTCTTACTTTAATTTCACAGAAATTAAGTCTAAATGATACTCAATTTCATTAACTAGGCAGTTGTGTAGGAAAGGAGGAAGAGAAAAAGCTCACAGGTGGTTCATCCACTGAAGTGGAAGTCTTATTGTTAGATGAGGCACAACCTACACAGGAAACCGTAATAAACCAGGTTTTGTAAATTTTCCTGTACGTACAACTATTTCTTCTATTAGAGAGAGGATGAGATGTTATCTAAGCTTGAGAGCTGGGAAATGCCTATAATTTAATGAAGTGAGCAATGAAATTGTTAGGGAAGACGCCTGTGACAGGTTGTTTTCTCAACCATGTTTGCACTTCTTGTAGTAAGCCTGTATCCTTACAGCTATTAAATGATTGACACCAGGAGACAACCCCTGTCCTGGTAATTTCTCTGTTGTTCTTGGCAGGTAGGTTCAGATTGATTTCATACATCAATTTGATGGACTTTTCAATTCAGGGAATGAATATTTCACTCTCACTCAAAGCCAAACTAGTGAGATTACACTAACCTTGAGCTAGGTATTTTCACTTCCAGCATCTGCTTCCAATGAGAAATTGTGTGTATTCCACTCCAGGTTATAGAGGGAAAAAGTAATATAACAGCTCTGTTTGGGACAGATGGGCTGAAAGATACTGCAGCAGGTCTTTGACGATATAAGGCTTAGAGTATCAGTCAAAGTAATTAATTTTTCTGACAGCAGTATGTTTTACTTATCTCCATTAAAGGACAAAACAAGTGAGGTGTATATGGGGCCTGAACAATTTTCTTTTTCTTGAAATTTCATGGTATAAGGACTGTGTAGGATTCCATCACTGACTCTTCTCCAATACTTGTTCCTGTAAGCTTTTGCATTTGAACTCCATTTTTGATGCATCCATGAGAGGGAAAGTGCTGCTGCATTATGGGCAGGGAAGTAAGCTACGGAGTGTGCTTATTAGTTGTGGTTAATTAAACATAGGTGAATATGTTCTTATGAGCCTTCCTGTAAAATTGTTAAACTACATTTTCTTTATCAAATGGAAATAAAGGTTTTTTCATCAACTTGTCATGGGACTTGGCAAATCTATGGATAATTCAGTGGCTGAATTCCTTTGTCCTTTTGTCCCTTCTTTTCTCCAGAAAGACAGTGTACAATTTCATAATCTGTCCCTTAGATTTAAATGATTTTTAAAAATACCTTTTTAGTTTGTAAACCTTTGCCATAGGATAAAGGTTGTCAGCGTCTGAAGGATGAAATTCAAAGTGGTAGCATGTATATTTTCGGAAGTTCAGTTTTAACTTTGGGCAGAGGCTCATTTATAATCCCCATTGGACAATGTGTTTGTTCTCTTCGACAGTTGAATAAGGGGGAAAGACATGTTGAAAAATGTGTTCCTGTCCTCTTTTTCTGTGTGCTTTTCTCTACATCTGTGCTTAGCAGAATCCCTCGGGGTATCCTGGATTGTATTTACCAGGAAGAAAGAATACCTGATTAGACTAGCATTACTACTCATGATAATGGTGTCATCAATTAACTTATATGACTCAAAAGTGAAGCTTGCCAGTCATTTTAAAGCTTTGGATAATGAAACTCAGGAAGTTTGTTCCTACGGCAAATTTCTTCAACCTTTGTTTAAAATAGTAAAAATTAAGTTCCTTTAATTGGGAAAATGTACCGGTGGCAAAAGGCAAGGGCAAAGTATAACTCTTTAAACATTAGAAAACATGAGTCCATCATATTGGACAAGTTAGAACTGGTTTCTCCACACATCCAATAGTAGACAAATAGCATCAGTATAATAATTAAAGCTTAATCCATGTAGTCATAAGCTATTATAAGTAATTGCGACTATTGCAGCTTATGGGTTTGGCTTTTCTTATCTTTCAGAGTGGGGTATTTTTCCTCTCTTAAAGGAGGGGAAATGCCTCAGTGCTTTTGAAGGGCTGGTAGGACAGCTTGACAGTTATGTAAGCAGCTGTCTGCAGAAATTCATTAAATGTCTGATTGTGCATAGCCATGTCTGACCCTTGGTGTGCTCATGCTGAGCTTTCCCCCCGCCAGCTACCTTCTTGTCTCTGGCTGATATTGTGGATATTCATTTACGGAGATGCAGACTTCACTGGTCCTCTTCACAGGAAAATATGCCATGATCACTTTAACTTTACAGGCAGGGGTTCACTTTTCTGTGTTAATTGCAAAAGGAATTTGGTCTCCAAATGGTGTGGCTTGACAGAAGAATGAATATGGCCCCATACACATACTTGCTTCTTACTACTCTTCTGTTTGAGGCTCTTCCATTTTCTTAGATGATCTTCTAAGACATCCAGTAAGTGGGGGCTTCTTAATTCTGTGTTTGAAAGTACTGGTATTTGCCAATCTACTACACACCCCACTTTGTCAATGAGGGAATTAGAAGAAATTCTAACATAAAAGGAAAGCCATAGCTTTTTAGTATTGCAAGAGTATATTTGGACCTTACATCTTGTGCTTATTCTATTCTATCCCTTTATCCATTTCCGGTATTTTTTAATTTTTCAACACCATAGTTTCATTTATTTTCCTTCTTTAAATGAAATTTCATCAAGATTTTAAAACAGATCTCACAGCTCATGTGTTTCTTAACTCTATCTATGTGATGATGCCATTTATAGCCAGAAGAGTCTTAAGATTAATGTGGCATTCCTTCTGGCTTCTGTTAAGATTGTGAACAGTTTTGTTTTTGTGGTTTGTTTTGGGTTTTTTTTCCCACTTGTTGAAGCTGAAAAGGGGCAGGACTAAATCACACCAAGACAGGAGCCACTAGATTTAGCAGGGTTAGTCAGTAACCTAAAGATATGCTAGAACTGGAAGTTCTGGGCAACGTTTTTGGAGACACAGTATAGTGGAACTAAAAGCATTGTTCTAAGGTCACAGAAGGCTGTCAGGCTGTGCTTTCTGCTTCTTCTGCCCTAGTAGCTGAACTGATCACTCTGTTTATTGCTACAGCTAAATATTGTATCATGAACTTTATTGGACAGTAATTCTGGTCTTAACCGTTCCATGCTTCCCGCGAAACACCAGACAAACTCAGCTGAGTTGGCAGTTAAGCCAAAGGAAGAATACACAACTTTTGGGAGTAGCTGTCTTCTGATCATGTAGCCCCCAATTTAGGTAACTGGTTAAGCATGCACTTTGAGTGCTTTCTGAATGTTAATAGCTTCAGTGGAGGTAACATTTTGTTTAACATACAGCATGTGCCTGCATGTGTTGCTGAATCAGATCCAGCTGAATCCCTGTAAATGATCAGGGATTAGAACTGAGATTCTCCAATTCTCTTGTTTGGACTGTGTCTGCCAACTATGAGCCAGGTTGAGTAATCATAACACTGCCAGCCTCAAAAAGGTCATAAATTGTGAGTTAGGCCCTGCTGACTCACAAGATTTAAGGAGGTATCGACATCTCTTTTTAACCATTTGTTTTCTTAGTCCTTTGGCTACACAGAGTTTTAAGCCCTTCTGTAAAGCTAGAAATACACTTAAAAATTTGAAGGTATTTCCATAAATTCTTGAAGCTTCAATCCGTCAACTTTTTCTTGAATTCTTTCTCTTGATCTGTATATAATCTTTCTCACACACACATACATCCCATGTCTTTGTTTACTTTCGTCACCCAGAGAGAGGACACCAGATCAGCTGATGGCTTTGGAGAGGGAGGAGAGTTCTAGTGTCCTGGAGGATTCTCATCTATGCACAAAATAGACCAAAGATAGTGAAGAAACTGAGGCACAGAGAAAAAGGAAACCTTTATTATTTCACTAGTTGAATCAACTTGTAATATAATCTTGTGTCTGCTTTGGCTGGTACAGATCTAGAATTTTAAATCTATAATGTTTGTGAGCTTGTCTTGTAAGAAGTATGTTAAGAATCAACAGTGGTTGTTTTATTGCCTAGAATATCCAGGCAAAAGGCTTCCATTTTTGGAATGGTGTAGCAGGAAGTATGAAGCAGAAGTCAAGGGAAAAATTGTCACCTTGACCCTTTGAGCTGAGGGGAGACTGGAGAGCGTCTGAGCCCAGTGTCAAGCAGACCCCTCAGCCTGGTCTCTGTCCAGTGAGGACACTTTATCCTGGTGGCGTGGAAGGCTGTGGGCGTGTGTATGGATAAATGTGTGTGTATGTTAATTTACAAACTCATTAATTCAAGTGAGCACTTCCCTTTTTCTACACCATTTATTCCTCTCTGCTTTTAAGCTGATTTGTGCTCCTTAATTGCTCTTGTACTTTTGGCAGCTGAGGTGCCTTTTGTGCAGGGAAACCTGATTCTGTTTTCTATCTAATCTACGACTTGGTTTGCATTTTGTTAATATTATGAACAGATTCTCTGCAGGGATTTATTCTCACCTCCTCACGCCAGAATTTTATATCTCTGAAATTTTCTGCCAATATCCGTTTTATTTAATCAAAAAAATACGTGTCCAGTAGGTTTGTCCTTCCTTTCTACTTAGCTGCCAGTGCAAGCAGGAGGAGATGTATATTTTGTACTGTTGTCATAAATTTGGTTTCATTTATTGATAATTTCTACTTAAAACCTCTGTGACTGTGTGCATGCTCACAAGCACACTCACCTATTTCTCACTGGGAAGTATAAAATGAATTTCTGAAAGCCAGAGCAAAAGTGTTTGTGAACTGAGCCCAACGGTAGGCAGCGGGTAGCTCATTTCCCGCCCAAATCCCTGGGTTTGCTCTGCATTCCAGTGCTGTGCCGTGTGTTTGTCGTCCGAGCGCAGACACATGTTCAGTCTAGCAGCTCCTCTTTCAACCAGTGTTTGAGCAGCGGTTAAAAGAAGATGCACTCATGTGGAAAATCCTGGCAGCAGGCACCCTGGATTGTGTTACAGCAGCTGTCCTCAATGGGAAGGCATTGATGTTTACAGTGTGTGTTTTTCCATGGAATTTTGTTTGTCTGCTGTATATATACAACACAGGCTATTCTTCTCCGTGATGTGTTTTTCAGTGCTTTATATACAAAGTATTTTCTGTGGTAATATTTATATATTAAGGGGGAATGCAGATGTAAGGCAGACACGTTCTTGAAAAACATTCACAATTAAAATGTCTGATATGTAGCAACTTAGATTAATCAGCATCTTTGAAACAAATAGAAAAAGGGGGGCAGTAAAAAACCTTATGGGTCTGAAAAATACCATCGTGTGTCAGCATAATAGTGAAAAATCTGGATAAGAATAATAAATCCCTTTTTAAAGAACCTATTTTTCAGCACATTAATTAGTAAATTTTTTTTATTTGATAAGGTTTTTTTTCTTTATTTGCATGGAGCCTCGAGGTGGTGGTGTAATCTGAATTGCAAATGGTTTAACTGACAGTAACAATACCAGCTCCACTGCCCTTCTCTGGACACTCTCCAGCACCTCAATGTCTTTCTTGTAGTGAGAGGCCCAGAACTAGACACAGGACTCGAGGTGTGGCCTTACCATTGCCGAGTACAGGGGGAAAATCACTTTCCTAGCCCTGCAGGCTGTATTTGATACAGGTCAGGATGCTATTGGCCTTCTAGGCCACCTGGGCACACTGTGGGCTCATGTTCAGCTGGCTCTTGATCAACATCCTCAGGTCCTTTTCCACTGGACCTCTTTCCAGACACTCTTCCTCAGCCTGTAGTGCTCCATGGGATTGTTGTGACCGAAGGACCCAGCACTTCCCCTTGTTGAACCTTACACCCTTGGCCTCAGCCCATCAATCCAACCTGTCCACAAGCCTCTGTAGAGCTTCCCTACCTTCCAGCAGATCAACACTCTTATTCAGCTTAGTGTCATCCATGCCCTCAGTTGTCCCATCCAGATCATTGACAAAGATATTAAACAGGGCTGGCCACAGTACTGAGCCCTGGGGAGCAGCTGCCAGCTGGTTGTGGCACTGTTCTCTGCCACTCTCTGGGCCCGGCCATCCAGTCAGTTTTTAACCTGCAAAGAGTGCAGCTGTCCAAGCCATGGGCTGCCAGCTTCTCCAGAATGCAGTGGAGACAGTGTCAAAGGCTTTACTGAAGTCTAGGTACACTACATCCACAGTGGGCCTTGCCTTGTTTTCCAAAGCCATATGCTTCAGCAAAATGCTTCAATAGGCTTGCTAAAAGTTAGGCAGCTATTGGCTTGGGTAGGATTTAAGCAGTACCTTAATTAGATTTTAGAACATCAAATAATTTGTAGCTTGTGGATAAGAAAACACTATTTTTTTTTTCCACTGGGCTCATGCCTGTAACAAGTTGGGTATGAATTAAGTCTAAAGTCATTTCCACATCTCTGTGATACCCTTGGATCGTTCAAAGACCTGTTAGTATTAACAACACAATTGTGCAATGCAGCAAGGTGTGCAAAAAGAAGAGAGCACCTCAAGATGATTAGACCCTAATCCTTGTGAACAAAAATGAGCGGCTTAATGCATGTATGAAATTTAACAGACATCACAAGCACCATGTATTCTACCTGAATATGTTTCTCTAATCTCAAGAAACATCTGCCTTTGGGTTGGATCACTTACCCTTTCGAGAGGACAGAGAAATCTGAAGTCAAGTAGTCTAGTCACTCTTTGGCAATTGCACACTCCAAAAAGGAATTGCAGAACAAAGTCTTAAATAGCATCTGGATAAACATGTTCAATACTAGATACACAATGTTCTTAGGTTTACAGAAAGAAGTAGTGTGTTTGTGTACAGGTCAGAGCCTTCAGAGTCTTCCCAGAGACAAAATCACACCCAGAGGCTTGCAGTCTGGCATAATTAATGACCATCAGCAGCAGATCCCATGCAAATGGAACACAGATTTTGTGAAATAGTCTGCTTTGGCTTTTTATAAAAAGTCAGTATTCAGTACTAGGACTTTAGTCTATATGCTGAGTTGGTGCATATGAACCTATTGCTGTGTTACACAGTGAGATGGTCTCTACTGGTACTGCAAGGAACTTGAGTTTCAGTCATTTTCTAGCTTTCTGTGCTGTGAAAAAAAAGCCCCAAATTTTAACTGTACACGAAACTTTTTTCAGTTAAAAGACTGTGCAAGAGTAGTCATGTCAAGCCTTCACATCTATTCCAAACCTTTATCAAAGACACGTATGTCAGCAGGAGGCTCTTGCTGCTCTGTGGCTGTAACAAAGCCCAAAACAGCCCGAAAAGTGGAAGGTGTTCAGGGCTGCAGTTCAGACAGTCTTCCCTAGGCATAAAAAATAATTTATTGTTACTAGTACCCCACACAGTCAAGCAGTCATAGTTAGTTTCAGCCAAGTCTTCCTTTTCTTTGATCTCTGTGCTGCCTGCTATTATAAGATACTGAATTATCACCACCTCCCTCAGGCTGTCTCAGAAGTTTACAGATGCAGACTTTGGAATCAGTTTAAGTTCAGCTGGTTTCCCCTTAGTCCCTAGCATTGCAAACCAGCCAAAGAAAAGTTCACAAAAGAGAAAAACAGTAGTGCAAAACACTAAGTATATTATCACCCATTTATTTTGAAAATCTTTTCCGAAGTTTACCTTTAATATTGAGCTATGATGAAAGCAGAGTCACTTTGCAACTTGCATTTTGGGCAGGACATTTATATATAGGTAGTACTAACAGTAATGATTGTTTCTAAAAAAGTCAGGCTAATTGGTGTGTTTATGTTTTTGGTTTTTTGCTTGTGTAGCTGTACCTTGTGCCTTCAGCTTTAGCTGAAACACTGGCTCAGCAATAGGAGCATTGTGTGGAAAATCAGACCTATGTGGGATTGCATGTTGACATTTTCACCACATTACTTCCTTTTATTTCTTTTTTTCTTTCTTTCACTGGAATTATTAAAGATGTAACCACACAGCCTCTTTTACAAAGTGCAGATCCATACTGCTGTCAGTTTTCATTGCATTTCTTGGACATGTTGTGGCCTTGAAAGTAACTTGACTATAAATAACGTAACCCCAGTTTGGGGGCTTTGTGAAAAAAAAAAAGTAAGAATCTGTTCATTTTGTTTCCAGAGAGAAAAGTTGCTGCCTTTTCCATTCCCTTCTCTGGGATTCAAAATAAACTAAAGTAATAGCTTGAAAGCTTTTTCATTTCCCCAATGTGTCTTTCATTACCAAGGACACTTCTGAATTCTGTTGCTAAACCTTCTAATCTTTAAGGGTCTGTGAGTGTAGGCAACTGTCAGGGAAGCTGCATAATTCAGCAGTGAAATCATGCCTGATTCATTGGCTATTATTTATTATACAATAATTTTTGTAGTTCCTAAAGATGAGAATTCTGGTGATAAGCATTGATGGGAAGTCAGCAGTCTTGGAATGAGATGATCAGCATTACAAGTTAGAGTAAAATCTGGTAGAAGACATTCCATTGAGAAATACTGCATTGAACACAGTCTGCCTCTTTAAAAAAAGGGCCCAAAGAGCTTTTGAAATTGGGGGGTGGGGGGTGGGCAAAAATTAGTTCTAAAAAAATATGTAAAAAGAACTATAATTAATTTTTGTTTCTTCGCCATTGGTGGGAATGTTTTTTGACAGACTTCTCTTTGTTTCTCCCTCCTCTCCTTAGTTTTTCTTACTTTGGTTCATTATTGTTATTTAATTAAAAGATGCTCAGGAAGCTCCAAGTGTGTGCTGCAGGTGGCTGATACAGGCTTCCCACACTCACCTTTGCTGCATCTCAGTAGTGTAACCTCTGTATTCCTGTCCTTGAACTCTTCTGAGCTGGCAATCTGTGGCTCCAAGTAGTGACAACCTGTATTGTGTCCTCAAAAGGATGACAAATGGCAGCTGGAGACTGATTTGGGAACAACTGCATTTATTTTCATTTGAAACATAATCTGTGCCTCCTCCCCCCTCTCCTTCTCCCAGTGTTTTGAATAGAGCACTCAGGGAAGGGAAGGAGAAAAGAAAAGTTTGGCTGACACTTGTTTGCCTTGGGTTTAGTTCAGCAGCATCCGTGGCCTCAGCAGATCAGGCAGCCCTGGGATTTGGTGGCTCAGTGCTGCAGAGCCACGGGGTGTGTTTTGCCACAGAAATGGCCACGGCAGAGCAGGCAACATCTAACTTCATATTCAGGGGTAGCATTCCTTTGTTGTGAGAGAGGAGGTGGGTAGTTCCTGGCTTCATGGAAGTCAGGGGGGGTTTTGCCAGAAATCTGAGCAGGCCCTAGATTTTATCCACAGAGTTCAGCGTTGTTTTGTTTCCAGGATTTGTCCCGAGCTGTAACCTTACGTGCTGGGGCTGTCTTTAGAAGCTGCTTTGCTCAGTGAGTGGTGGCATAGTCAGAACCTGGCGCTTGTCAGAGGCTCTCAGGCACTGCTGCAGTGAAAATGGGGCTAATCTAGATGGGATCTGTGGCCCTGCAATTATGTTTTTAAACTGACCTGAAAGCATTGCGCTGTGAATTACTTTAGTACCAAAGCTGGAATTGAAGTTGAATGTGCCAGAAAACAACCCAACAGCTGTCACTAGATAATGAATGGTGCTGCAGGAAAGGAGGGGGCTGATTAGTGGGGTAGAAGTGCAGGTAAGCATGATGGATGTGCTTCTTAGAAACCCACCCACAGAAAGCTGCGTATAAAGATAGAGACCAAAATAAAAAGCTTCATATACTCTCCTTAGGGACATAAGAAACATCTAACACATCCAGTTTTCTGAGTCAGTACTTGCCATGATGTAATTTCTTGCAAGGCAGGCATATGCTTTGGAGTGCATAGAAGCATCAGAACAGGGCAGTTCAAAGATATAAATCTCTATTCAACAAAGCATCAATAAAGTAAGCCCTTAATGCTAAATTAGGGACATATATGAACTGAGTACAGGTTTTATTCTTAGTAACTGCCAGTAGTGGTTTGCAACAACTTACTTGCAGTTTATTGCAGTCATAGTTTCATTTGTTCTCATGATACCTAAATGATATTCTAAGCTAATAATAGTTTTAATATTTAAAAAAAAAAAAAAAAAAAGAAGCTTCTTGGTAGGAGAGACTTGTTAAATTATACAGGTAAGCTAAACACAGTGACATGAAAAGTTTGCACTGCAGCACTGGCCATGCACAGAGTGTTCATTCTGGTTGCTAAGCAGTGCAAAATTTTCTAGAACTTGAGAATGAAGATGTAAAATTAAACTTGAAGAAATTTAATATAACTGTCCATTTGGAGCATGTGCAAAAAGTAAACAAGATAATGGAGAAAACAAACTTGGTTTTAACCTTTTGGTAAAAATCTGAATTTATCAAATGTTAGATTGATATTTTCCTTAAAAACTGTGGAATGAAAGTCTCAGGATAGGAAATTGTGGATTATACCCTTGCTTAATTTTAAGGAGAATACCCATTTTTGCCATCCTTTTATGTTTTGCTAGTGAAAAATTATTTCAGATTATCAAAATGCATTAAACCCTGAAAAGGAGCTGACAGCAAAGCCAAATACTGCCCTGGACTAGTTTACTCTGTGCTTTGATGAGCAATATTTGATATTTACCATTTGTTTTGTAGTAGAATTATATTTTGTGGCCTCAGGCAGAGAACCATACCTGAACTGTTTTACTGCTTTTCCCTCTTTCCTCTGACTGAAAGAATTGTTGAGTCACCTGTGCCTGCTCCAGTGCTTGAACTTTTTCAACATCTGCAAAGTGTTCCTCAGATAGGAATGGACTTTATTTTGAAAATCTCATTTCCATTAAAAGATTTTCTTTGTGGTATCTTTACATACTTTTTGCTAATATTTACTGCCATCATGCTTTCGGGGTTAATTTCTTAAGTGGTACGTACACTTTTGTAGGATGCATCGGTGTATGCTTAAGGTTAAGCACGTTACAGATCACATCCTTATTGAGCAAACAACTTATGGATCTCCTTAAATCTAATCAAGTTATTTGGATTGTTGGCATGCTTAGAATTAAGCACATTCTTGATTATTTTTCTGAACTGAGTCTGCACTGCTTTGAGCTAGTATTTTAGTCAGTTCAGCAAAAAGAATGGAATAAACACTTTGCTGCTGGAAATATCTCATATCCATGAACTCTTCTCCATGAAGGATTCTGGTGAACAGTATGTACCTGGTTTTGTAGCGATTAAGAACGCTCCTACTGCAAAGGAGAAACCAGGTTTGTTGGGTTTTGTCTTTCTTGGTTTTGAAAAAGATAAAAATGCGGGTTTGATTCAAATGCTGACTTGAAATTGTCCAAAAAATGTCTGTGATGCTTACAAAATAATTAACTTCTGAAAGTTATTCTGAACTAGCACACTGCTAGTTTGCAGTCTGAGCAGTTCAGAACTAGTGCACTGACCGTTGAATTGAAGACAAGCAAATCAAAGCCGCTTTTCCTGTCACACATACTTGTGTTAATCCTACTACAAGAGACCAAGCAGAGACGCAGTAGGTGTTAAGAATTGTTGAAAAGTTCAAAGTGTGCGTTCTCAGTAGGATGCAGTGACTCCAGGGTGCACAGGCTTTGAAAGGGTGATGTTGCAGCCTTGCAGAAAGACTCTGTACCTCTCGGACAGCTTAAAAGATACTGTTATATCTGGTAGGAAAAAGGCTGTGGAAAGCTGAAATGGAACAACTAGTAGCCAATGTGGCTGCTATGGCTCCTGAATACTTTATTTTATCATATTCCGCTGCAATCACTTTGTGAACAATTCACACTTCACATAAATCAAAGAAGGAGGAAAACCATTTAGATCATCTTGGCTAATACTCTCGCCAGTGCAGGATTGTGTTCTACTGTATTTTCCTCTGTGTTAGACTGTCCATTTTTGTCTGACTCAAGTGATAAGGCTTTCCCTAAGAGACTGTTTCACAGTCTAGTATATTTTACTGCTAGGAAGTTTTCTGACACTCCGTAAACTAAACTTAACTTTGTTTAAATTCAAACCATTACTATGAGACAAATCTTTAGGAACTTAAGCTAAGTAATTCCCATTGCTGTCCTTGGCAGTTTCCATAATTCAGGTACCTGTAAGTCTTATTATTGTGCTATTAAAGAAAAAATGTTCTTGCATAATTTTTTTTTCTCAAAAAACCCCAACACACACACAAAAACAAACCAACAACAACAAAACACACACACAAAAAAACCCCCACACAAAATCAGTTGGTGTTCATCAACCTGCAGTTTTTCCATTGTAATTGTGTCAAAGTTTGTGATGAAATTCAATCCTGTATTTTTAGCAGCACTTCTGGCTCAGCTACGTAGCCTATGCTGTATATTTAGCTTAAAGGTAACGATGTACACGGTGACTGAAATTCAGAAGACATGTGAAGCTGCAGGCAGGGGGGGTTTTGTTTGTAGTGGGTTTGTTGGTTTCTTGTTTTTACTTTAATCATATATTGGACTGTTTTGTTTTGTTCCAGATGTTGAAAGGAATTGCACCCCTTTTACAATAGCCTTGTAACTCCAAAGATCTATAAAACTGTTTGGCATATTCCCAGTTTTGGGAGATCTACACAGACTCTGCAGCATCTCTGACCTGAGGTACAGAAGAAGTGTAGAAAGAAGGGGCAAAACAAACATTTATTGATACTGCTATTAACTCAGTGGGAATCCAGCAGATATCCTTAAACCATTAGAAGTACTGCCCAGCTCTATCTAGGGCTACATAGACAAAGAGAACCAAGTGTAGTTCCCGAAGTGTGTTAGGTTCAATCCACCACCTGCAGGAGAATGCAAAATGAGACATGATTCTGTGCAGGCTGATAGATCTGTAAAACACAGATCTAAAGTAACAAACACAGAAATAGGATTCACAATACTTGCATTAGCCCCCGTGAATGACTCTTATGGGTGCAAATGGCATGGATATAGGGCTGGCACTGACCTGGAAGCCCAGCTTTTGGAGGTACACTTTTGCACTATGTGGCACGACTGAGTAGATAAAGATGCAGCCGTATTTCCTACTTTCTAGGAGAACTACTTTGAAACTCCTGAAACCACATCTCTGGCTTACTTTGGCTGTGAATGCTCATTTTAAAATACATACCTCTGGGCCTAATACAGACCCAGCATTGTGAATTCCTGGTAGGGAAGGAATTAGGAGGATGTAATTGTGGACTTGTAAGAGAGAATGAGGACCTGATAAGAGCCCTGGAGATGGAAGTGTGTCCCTACTGCCTCCCCTCTGATTACTGGCTTAAATGGCTTGTCGTAATTAGAAGCTTCCTGGCAGCTGTGGATAACCTTCAAGGTTGTTGTGCCTCAATTTTATTACCCTTGGCTCTCTAGTCTGCTATAAACAATGTGTCTCATTACAAAATGAAAAGCTTTGTCTTCCAAAATTAGACTTATAAAAAGTGTTACACTCCACATTCTGAAATGTCTTTGGCTGAACCTTTTACTTTCCTTTTTGCTATGTGTTTATCCAGCACATCTTGTGGAATCATTGTGCTTGATTTACGTAGTTGACTTTACAAGAGCTCATTTATACCCATGTATGCTTTACCTACATTGTCTTCAAATGGAAAAAAGACGGTTTAGAAAGCTGCTTGCAACTTCTTGGTAAGTAGAACATTGCAGAATTGCTGGAATGTGCTCCATCTGAGATGCTAGAGCTGATAGAGATGCTCTGTTGTTTCTTTGGAAAGATAAAGGTTGAGTCAGTATTGTAATTAAACACAGTCCATACAGCGAATGGATTGTAGACCTTGTCTTTTCAAGGTGGCATTTGTTATGGGAGTCTCTGAAAGCACTGCTGGAGTTAAGCATCTGTAAATACTTTTGTTATAAACCCTTATTTTTGTGGCCTTATAGCTTGACCATAGAAATCTACCCCTGGCAAGAACTTGGCACACAGGCTGCTCTCACCACAGGAGTCTAAGTTATATATTTATTATCTTTTGCTTCTTTAAACTATTCATTTTAATTAGAGATGGGCTTGTGCTGCAGAATTTGGATCCAAATCTTAAACTCTTCTTTCCCAGGTTTGAGAGGATGTATAGGCTGACACTGATTTTTGGGCCAGTCCTTTGTTTAAATTTGGCTGGCAACACTTAGTGAGTTAGTGTCAGATCCTTTTACTGTTTTCTTTCGAAGAACAGATTTTTTATTGTCAGTATCCTTTCTTCCGTTTAGAAGGATGTATTCAGAAATGCTCGATTCCTTTTTTAGTATTGTGTTGCGGAAAAAAATCAAATGGCTTCTAGGTTTTGTTTTGTTTGGAATAGAATGAAAAGTTGGAAGACTGATGTCGCAACTTGGTGTGGCTTCCTGGGAAAACACTAGTCTGTACTGTTCATATTAATAGCTCCATAACTCCTGGGTCTGGGTATTGACTTTTAGCTCTGGCTACCTCTGGAAGTGAGGTCAGGCTTTGCAGGAAGAGTACAGAGCTGTCATTTGTGTATGCAGGGAGAAGACACCAAGGACCAGAGCTCAATTACAGTTGAAACTGGCCAGTGCTGTTTCAGACGCAAAGAAAGGCTTTTAAAAAGATGTTTATAGCAAGAGGAGTTATAAAGAAAACATTGGATACTTGTTGAAGATGGTCACCTGCCTAATAGGGATGAAGAAAAAGCTGAGGCATTCAATGCATTTTTTGCTTCAGTCTTTAGCAATACTGATAGACCTTGGGCTATCTGGTCCTCTGAGTGGAAAACGTTGAGGTGCTGGAGCATGTCCAAAAAAGGGTAACGAGGCTGGTGAAGGGTCTGAAGCACAAGTTCCTATGAGGAGTGGCTGAGGGAGCTGGAGGTATTTAGCCCCCAGCTAAATGAAGAAGAGGAGGCTCAGGGGAGACCTTATCACTTTCTACTACTACCTGAAAGGAGGTTGTAGCCAGGTGGGGGGGGGGGCAGATTCTTCTCCATGGCAACCAGCAATAGGACAAGAAGACACAGTCTTAAGATACATCAGGGGAAGTTTAGGTTAGACATCAGGAAGAAGTCCTTCACAGAAAGGGTAATTGGGCATTGGAATGGGTTGCCCAGGGAAGTGGGAGAGTCACCATTCCTGGAGGTGTTCAAGAAAAGACTGGATGTGGCACTTAGTGCCATGGTCTAGTTTACAAGGTCATAGGTTGGACTCAAAGGTCTTTTCCAACCTAGTTGATTCTGTGTCTCTGTGATGGTTTCTTCTTGGGCTGTACTTTTCATGTAATACGCCCAAAATGCTGGTAGAGATATTGGTGAATTTTAAAGCCATTGTGAACCTGGGTTAGCAGTATAGGGCCTTCATTTTCTAGAAAGGAAAAAGATAATTGCATCCTTCATATACCTCCTCCAGACTGTAACTTGATCTAGTCTGTGCTGGTGTTACTTTTGAGTTGGCTGATCTTGATGTACAGCCAAATAGTACAACCCCCATGTTCATTTCCAGTTGGACGAAGAGGGGACTCACATTAAGCAATGTTTGCTCCATGTGCACAGAAGCATTTCCAGTTCCGGCAGTACCTTGTTTTACTGTACTTCAGTGTTGTAAAGATTCTTTTATGTGTTGTTTTATTGAGGAGGTTATTTATTACTTGGGGACACAAGTTTGTCATGGTGACTAGCAGACTTAAATGGAGTGCATTTTGGGTTTGTTGCAAGGTTCCTCTGCACTTTAGTGTCTTTTATATAGCCCCTGTTCCCTATTTGAGTGGAAACTGCGGAATTATATATCGAAAGGAAATGGTGATAGTGAACTGGATACCCATGTCCTATCAAGGTGATTTTCCTCTTTGTTGGCACTGGATACATATTTAAAATCCTGGAAGAAAAAAATGTGCAGGTCCACTTTTCAGAACAACATACCAAACAACACAATTTTCTTCAGATTTTCCCAGTGAAAGACCATAAAATTAATTAAAATTTATTTTGATTCTGATAGCCATGAATTTGCATTCAAATAAACGGAAATGACCCTCTGTGCTGTGCTTTTCATTTTGCATGAAAGAGATGCCAACTAGACGCTACTGGGAATATTTTTATCCCCAAGGTCTATGTTAATCCCTTCTCGTTAAAAGACACATTTCTGAAATATTTATCATAAACCTGCCATGCTGTTGTCACATTGTTCCTTTCGTGGTGTGAGCAGTTCTGGGACTTCTGCCAGCATTGTTCCTTCCATTCAAGTAGGAAATTTGCTACGAAGTGTCTGGTTCTCAGATGAATAACACCATGCTTGTTCATCAACCTGACTTTGGTGATTCATAACCTAAATGCGTGATGCCATGCAAAGTAGGAGTAGCTAGTATGTGGCCTGTCAGGTTTACTGGCATTATATTTGCAAGTATAATTTTAATTGTATATGCACACAGGAAGGGGGGAAGGGTTTATAATTTTAAACAGAAATCAGATCCTTGAAATATTAAGTTTGTGTTGCTTAACAAGTTTTACAAATAATTAGGTAAAAACTGCATGAGAGTGATGCTTTGATTTATAGCTTTTTTTCCTCAGAATGTTACAGCATTAGTTCTTCTGCTTTGTTTTTCAAGACTGAATAACTGAGAAAGGGAGGGTCTTAAATCTCTTGAACTTGCAGTGTGTTCAGAATGCATTGGAACACCTCACTTGGAAGAGTGTCCATTCCAGGAGGTTTCATTTATGAAATATTTGTTTCAGTCAGTAAGCTAAAAATAGTGTTCCTTCAAAAGCATTTGTGCACAGCAGTGTGCAGATTTTTCTTATGTGCCTTGTAATTTTAATTAGACTTGAATACAATTTAATTAGGCTTGAATACATTACTCTGTGTCTCTGGTTTCACTTAAAATGCAGTTCTATTTTAGCTCTGAGTATTCTGGAGAATAGCAAGAATAATTTGATAACACTATTCCCTTATGAAAGCATTTAAAGAATAACAAGTGTTTCCATTTCAGGACCGTGGAGTACTGTCTGGTTATATTAGATGTTGCACTTGAATACATAATTCATGAGCTTCTTCTACCAAACTTTGACAGCAATTCTAAAATTTGGGATTATTTTTTAATATGTACTAGAATCTACCTGCAGCATAGCTGATAAGCTGTCTTTAAGAAATGGTGATAGCTTTTGTGTATAAAATTAAATTGTTTCGATTCATTGAAATAGATGTGTCAAAGTTACATGAATAAGGATGTTTCTAACAGTGACTAAATCTTATACACATCAACATGAAGTTCAACACAAGTAATAGGGAAACAGAATTCTTTCAACTTTCAGTTCATGGGGCCATTGAAGTTTCTGTGGTCAAGGTGCAGTTGTTAGTTTAGAGACCTAGAATAATTCTGGATTAGCCTCCCATACTCCCTACTATGAAAAGCAGGACACAAAATACGTGCGCTGGGGGAGGCAGTGCTTTTGTTTGAGCAGTAGCAACACGTATGAGGCTCCAATGAACTGCATTTCTGCCAAGTTTCTTGTAGTAGACCTCCCACTTTACTCTAGACCTCCTTCCAGTACAGAGCTCATGTCCTCCTGTGTCTTGTCCTGAAGTGTACTCTTTCTTTTCCTGCAGCTTGCCACAAAGTTAATTATTCTCTCACTTCTGAGCAAATCACTCTGGCACCTCTGTTCAGCCTCAGATCCCTGGACTTTTCGTGTCTCTCTGCCTCATGCTTCTTATGAAAGTTGGTTGCTGTTAATGTCACCTACTGTGTTGTCCCCATAGCACTAATTTTTATATCTAGTGCTCAAATTCCCTGTTGTCACTGGCACTATGTTCTCAGCATGCCCCTGGACTGGCCATCATTGAGATGCTTGCTCTTGCTTCTGATTAGGATTGCAGAAGCCCAGAAATGAGCTGCCTTTGCTGAAATCTGTGCACATGCATTAACATTGCCGTGATAGAAGTGAAAGAACTGGCTTGGGAAAACAGGGAATCCTGCAGGGAAAACAGGTCATCTTTTACCCCTGTGTGGACCTTTCAAAAAGAAAAAAACTCCTCTTGATTTCTGTTTCTCATTAGCTGTTAATATGGTAACAGACAGCATGTATGGGTCATTTTTTGTGGAAAGTGGCTGATTTAAATTAATTGTGTAATAAAAAAGTATAAAAAGTGCATCACTTCACTATCTGTGGAATATTTTGGTTTCTAAATGAATATGTATACTGTCAATATTGCAAACCTGACAGTCAAAGTTGTTTCTTTGCTCCTGTGTCATTGCTGGTGATAAATAAGAACTTATAACCAGGATCTGTTATTAATGCACCAAAATAAAGTTCCAGACAGCCTGCAATAGCCTGGATATAAGTTATGATAAATAAAATTGCTATAGGCTTGTAACATTTGCTAAGTTATAGAATTGGCAGAACGTCTCTAATATCACTTTAAAGAGTGTAACAGTATGTAACTCTTCTCTGTGTGTTGGTTTTGGAGTCAGTCTTTTGTTCTTGGTTTTGACCAGCTTTCTTCAAAATTCTTTACTTAGTGGGTATCACCTCCTGGTAAAATGCTACAGGAAAAGCTTGGGTCATGCTTGGGCCATTGCTAAAGTTATGAGCTAGTGTTTTCCAAGAAAAACACTGTAAATTATATTTTAAAGGGGAAAGGTTATTAGACACATAATTAAATTGAATTAGCTATGCATCAGCTCTTCAGTCTAAAAGATTCACTTTCCTACATTTCTTCTGGATAGAGAGGAACCAGGGTGTTTGACTGAACACAGTCTTCATTAGAGTGATGTATTTTCATATGAACAGTAGCAAGGTACGACATTGAGTCCAAAAATGGTGATGCTGATTTTGGTAGGCTTACTTGCATTTTATTTCAGAGGCTATCTGCTTTCACCAGAAATTGTCAAGTTTTTAATGTGGCTGGAAGCATAACTGCAGTCTCAGTTATCTGTAGCCATTGGTGTTATTCATAGAGCTGCTTAACTCCCAAGTGTGTTTGCAGAAGTTGAAAATATCCCACTGAATGTAATCAGTATCTGCAGGTTCAGATACAGCAGCCCTAGTCCAATAGAGCTTAAGAAGCTTATTAAATCATGGTGAAGGAGCCAGTGTATCATTGAAATTAAATGCAAGCTTAAATGCTTTTCTGAAT
Organism: Empidonax traillii; assembly: GCF_003031625.1. NCBI lineage: Eukaryota > Metazoa > Chordata > Aves > Passeriformes > Tyrannidae > Empidonax > Empidonax traillii. Next base: position 31,924 of record NW_020955801.1, read on the forward strand.
GTGTGAGGATGTTAAAAAAAAATACAGTAGGTCAGCTACAGCAGGATGCTATAGGATGCTTCTAAGTACAGAACATTTGTTTCAAGCATGTTCAAGATGTCCTCATAAACTAGGAGTTCTATTGTTGGCAAAACAATAAATAATTTTCAAGAGGTGGTAGAAGGCATAGAAGACATTGGATATATCGTAAGAACAAAATATAATGTGGTAAGATTTGTGCTTAAAAATATTTATCTACTGGAAAGAATTTCTTGACAACAAATCACTTGCTATTCTAAGTGTTTGTTTCAACTTATAATTTAGGATAAACCAATTTCCATGTTAGGTAGTGTGTTTTAGTATTGGCTTTTTAATTGTTTTACAAATTTTAGTCACTTTTCATGATTCAGTTAAGATAGACAGCTTGGCCTCTTTGTTATGCAGCCAGCCATATTTCCAGATCAGTAGCATGTTTTGATCATTGAGTGATTGCATGAAAACACTTAGAGGGTTCCAGGCTTTAACACTCTAGTGGATTCCTGTGAAATTAACCAAAATTAAAACATGTTTTTCTGACACACTGCATTATCTACCTACTCAGAAAGAAAAAATGTTCAGAGTAAATACCTAAAGCTAGAATTGTTTAGCCCCTATTTCCCAGCTTCTTGCTAAACAATTAAATAGGAAAAAAAAAAAAGTAGTCTTATTTTTATCTTTGAATTTGTTGAAGTCATCATTCTATTTAGAGTCAGACAAGCCTGCGGTCTAAAGTTACATGAATTTGGTCAAACTGACCCTGAATTCTTGACTGTAAACACCATAAATCTTCCTGCAATAATTAGTTTCACATTGTAAAGGCCATGCTGTGAAGGGTAATCCCTCATGCAACAAGTTAAGTTTCTAATTTGTTTTCCATAGCACAATGAATTCCAAAAGCTTTCACCATGTTTCTAGCGAGTCATTTATCAGCTTCATAATAAAGCATAGAAGGGACATCACAGATCATCTGCAGCAGAAACCAAGTTGAGCATTTCCTTATAGCAAGAATGGGTAACAGTGCCCTTGGGCTACAGTGTTTAATATGACTTATTTTTTTTTTGTTTTCAGCATTTACTTTGTTTTATTAAATTTTAAACTTGAAAATCTTCCTGAAAAGTAATCAAAATCTGTAAGCGGAGCCCAGAGATCAAGTTTCTCAAATTTTCTTATAGAGAGTATTTCAAACTGACCTCATTAATATGCCATACATATTTCTGTATTGAAATTTGACTTCACAGTGTTGCAAAAGGCTTTACCAACACAAGGGAAACACCCTGACACAGCTAATATAGAAGTACAAAAGGTGCTGTCTTTGTTCTACCATGTCATTTTTCACTAATGGTCTGTTTGGTTTTTCCTAGTCTAGAGTATAGAATTTTGCATATCTGTGCTTTATAGGGTAATAAAATATTTAGCATAATGCCTATCCAAGTAGCTTTTAGTAATTGGTTTGACAGCAGTAGCATATATCCCTAGAGCAGACATTTGAACTGCAGCTTTTAAACCACTACTAAAATCAGTAATATTATTCACCCCATCTTGATTCCAGTGAGACCTATTTTTACTTTTTTTCAGGTTGATTAGAGTTTTAGATGTTTTTGGGGGGAGGTAGTGGTGGAATTAATATTTTTTCGCATGTTTTGATTTTTTTTACGGATGTTGATTTGGAGGAAAATATATGAGATACTTTTGACTCAAGCAAGTATTCCTTTAAAAGGAATTTTGCTTCTATAGTTAAGCAAAAGTCATTTCAGCCAAATAGCTAAAAGAAATTATCAGAAGATAGCATTAATCATGACATACCTTCTCTTAGGACAGTTTGGTTAAGTAAAAAATATCTGCCTTTCTGTCATGAAGTTTAGCTTAACATACAACAGCAGGTCAAAAATGCATATAGGAGAATACTGTAAATGCTGGCCAGGAACACAACTACATAGATAACTTCCACAATAAATGGAGACTTCTATTCCAAGTTTGATTCAGGCACAGGGACCTTCTCATAAACGTGTGCCTCTGTATCAGATGCTCTGCTAAAAAAAAAACACTCTCCTGGCATAACTTGTGTTGAGGATTATTAAACCCATAAAAAATGGGATATTAAAAGTTATGCTTCACCTGGTTCCCTCATTCCCTGCAATTTTCTACGAAAATGTGCAACTAAACCTGTATCGTGAGAGAGTAAAAGGGAAAAAAATAAGAAAAAATAAGCAAGTGAAAAAAGAGACAAGCTAGACAAGATGAAGTACCCAGAGAGTTGACAAATGCTTTGTGGATTTTTGCAAAGAATCTGTGAGCATGCTGTTCCCTAATGTAACAGACCTTCCTTTGATGCCATTCTACATCAAGAGCTTTTTTTATTGCTCGTGTGACTTGGTTGAGAAAAGATGACAGTAACCTAACAGTAGCCTAACAGTAACCCAGTGTCAGTGACTACTATTTTCTTACCAATTGTATTTTCAGAATAGATGTAAATCTGTAGAAATGGTGCTGTCTGGTGAGGCACAGTGTTGAGGAAAGTGTTGGGCTCGTGAGCTGGAGCTGAAGGGACCAGAGGTCTTTGTGACATAGAGAGGCTGTTGGAGTTTCCTTGGCTGTGTAGGGGGAAGTGGAATGGCTGGATTTGGTGCAAAAGGTCCTTTAAGACTGAACATTGATGGTGAGCAGTTTGATGTACAGATTTCAGTGCTTTTGAGAATTGGGACTGCGTTAGAAGGGACAGCTGCTTAATGTTTATCATCAGGATTCCATGTATACTCAACCCCAGAGCACATACACTCATTCTGTGCTGTAGGCCTCACCACTGACCACTATCTGTATTATCACTTTTATCTCCATTAATATTGTCACCTTAGCTGGAAGAGTTCTTTCTTTCAGAAATAGTGAAGTTATCAAATGAATGTGGACTTAAAATTCAAGATCATTTAAAGTCCATTTAAGACTTCCCCCAAATTACACTTGCTTACTGGAAAAAGTTGAACATCTATAAGTCCTGCCAGCTTCTACTTGGAGGTCTATAGTAGATCCCAGGTGTCTCAGTTTGTGCATCCACAATTTGGGGCTGTAACCCAAAAATTGTATCGAAATGTTGTGCTTAGTGTTGTGAAGATAAAGAGGAAATTGAGTTTTCTTGGATGACTATATACCCTTGCCTCAAGGGTATATATTCATCATATAATTAGACTTCCCCTTCTTCTGTAATTCCCTGCCTTATTCAATAGATATTACTGAACAGGTCTAATGAGTTCATGCATGGTCAAGGATTGTTCATTCCTGTGTCCTTCCTGCTGCAAGTATTTTGTTGTAACCAGTGTAACTGTTTAACTGATGAATTCCTAATATCTGAGATAACATAAGCTAAAAAGGTCTCCTTAACTCACAGTAGGCAATGCTGTACAGTTATTTGACTGTACAATGACCTTATTTCTAGGGAGGTTATTTAGCTTATTGTGAGTATAGACCCTGCTGAATATTGGGCTGTTTCTTTCAAGCTTCTCTCGTGTCTCTACATCCTTTGTTACAGAATCAGATGGGATTATTAGCTTAGGCACAGAACTCTCATCCTTTTATGAGCTCTAACACCAGCTTGTAATCTTCTGTTCACCCTTGTGTTCCATGAGGACTGCTCTCAACTCAGTCCTCATTTTGCACCTTCAGCTTCCTTCCCCAGTAGTGTGAAAACCGATGAGATGTTGTCCCTAAGCATCTGCATGTATGTTTGTCTTCAGAAGCTTTGCAATTTGGAGATGTATTATTTGAAAAAGTACCTAAATAATTTTGAAACACACACTCCATGTTGAAAAAGCCCTGAAGAAGATAATCCTGTTGATTTATTCTGAGGTCTAGACTTCTCAGTGCAATGGTCTCTTGGTCAAGACTTTCCATGAAAGAACATCTCTTTTCCTCCTAACAATGATGATAATCTCCTGTTGCTCACAGAATCTCATTTAAATTATTCAGAGGCTTTGGGCTTGCTTGTGGATGACTCTTGATGAAGATTGGCTTCGCCTATAGATTTGGGAAAATTTTCACAGGGAAGTTCAATCGTTAGACTAGTCAGCAATTTGTTGTGAATTTCTGAGAGGAGAGCTGTCAAAAGGGAAATCTGGCTCTTCTTCAAAAAAGCTTTTACAACACAGTCTGTTTTGATCTATGGCTCAACTGAAAAAAAAAAAACCTGAGAAAAAAAAAAAGATCTGAGATAGTTAAAAAGTCCCTGTTGAGATTTTTTCTTTCTTTTCTTTTTTTTTTTTTTTTAAATAAAGAGATCTTTCATGTTCAGGCAACACTTTGTAATGAAGTACAAGGTAACCTACCTTGGAATTTGCAAACCAACTTTTAAAGTGCTTTGATTGACCCAAACTGGGGCATTATTGCATTTTTATTTGAAAATACTCTTTTGATTCTTCTCCCTCACTCCCCATCTTCTGGGATGGGAACAATTTCTGAAATTATATATGTTTTCACAGAACAAAAATATTTTCTTTCACTCAGCTCTTGAATCCGTTCACTAGCTGAGGATCTGCCCCATATGTTTCTGCAAGCCCCTTGAAGTGTTAACCTGATATTCTGTTGAAGTGTGGATTAGCTATATCACTTTCAAAGAAAGCAGAGATCTGGGGTCACATTCTGATGTCCATGCTCATGCTGAAGTAGTGCCTTGTGCTGCATAGAAGTCACTCTGATTTCACAGAAACTGTTCACGGAAAAGAGTCTACTTCAGCATAAACAGACAGTGAAATTTTATAAAATCCTTACATGCAAATGGTACTTATCATACGTTTGGATAAGATGCAGAAGAAGTCACTGATATTATGCTGCTCTTTTTTAAGGATCAAAAGCTGCAAGAAAATGCAGTCTTTCTCTCTACCTGCTCGACCACCCTGCTTATCTTGTTAATGTCATTAGTTTGGTAAGAGAACATTTGGAAGGTTGACTTTATATAGAGTTTAACATTATATTGACTTTCAAATCATATTGCAAAAAGGAGCTTACCATCTTTTGGCTTCAATGGCAAATAAATGTATGTATTCTGACACCTTAGAGGATGTTTTCATACAACTTCGGAGTTGTAGTGGATCCGTTCCTGAGGGCTGGTCCTTTAGGGAGCAGTTCTCTTCTGAAGAGAGGACAGTGGGCAAAGTGGAGGCTTAGCGTTAGTGGTTTTGTGCGTATTTTGCATGTCACTGTCTCACAGAACCTTGCTAAGATCCGTCAGGCGTGTGTGTCATTTACAGAAAGCTGGTGTAACTGAACTTACTTTGGAAATTTTATGATTAGCTATTTGGATATTGAGCTTTTTTATGCATTGATGCATTTTGGATTCTTAAAATCAGCTGGCTTATGATTTGTTAAAATTACACACAAAGCCAGTGTTTATAGTATGACTTAGTTCGCTCTATGCTATGAATGTAATATTTTTTTTGGAAGTATGGCTGGAAAAATTGAATATACTGTTGCACGTCAGCTGTTTATAATCAAAGAAATATGTCTAAAAGAGTTCTAGGACCTTTATAAACTATGCATGCAAATTACTTTTGGAATCACTTTATTACATTCAGTTGTGACTGCCATTGCTTTGGGTAACTGTTCAAATCCATTGTTATGAATTAATTGCAACCATAATATAGCCTTCTGATACATTTAGCTTCATTTGCATCAGCTAATCAAAGGTGCATGCCTGTTATCCTTGCACAGAACATGGAATAATTAATTTTTAATGTCCTGTTTATTTCTCTAGTGTGTATTATTTTTCTAAAAATAGAATGCAGACTTTAAAAACTGAAGGGATTTAATTGGGCATTAAATGTGCATGTGTGCTCTTTGCAGCAAGAACATCTAGTGAAATATTTGAAATAAGTTGGCAAGGAAGTGAACTTCTGGTCCATGCACTTCAACTCCCTCGGGAGTGTGCTGTTCATTTGTTAATGCACACAACGCATCGTTTGTATGTAAGATGCCAATTCCTGCTGTGTTTCTCTGTTTTTCTTTCATATGCAAGCAAACATGCAGTACTTGAGTTCTACAAATTTAACTGCTGTGATCCATGGGAAAATTTGCTGCATTTGCATGCATGAATATGCAGGATTTCTAACAGGACAAATCCACATAAAAATATATGTGTGTGTACAGCCATATGTACTCACTTAATGTAAGTATGTACGTTAAAAAAAAGTCAGCATGAACATAACATTCATTTCTTGCATATCTGATGCTTATCCCTGATGTGTGTACTCTGTGGCTAAACAGGGGTATAAAGCGGGTTTGAAACATTCTCAAACAGTTGACTTTGCTGCTGCTGCTATTTTTACCCAAAACTCTACCACATTTATTTTTGGGGGCTGTTTTTCTAACAGGGCAGTAATCAGTACCCTGTGGTTTATCGAGTGAACTGAACTGTACACTCCTCTTGCATGTTCTTTAGCCAGTAAAAGGAGAGGTGTGCCTGTTGGTGTTAGGACTCAAACCTAGAGAATATGTAGAGAAAATCAACCAGTAGCCATGTTCTGTTAATAATAGCTGTCAAAACCAACCAAAAGTGAAGAGGCTTGCAGAGCGACCTGCTAGCAACACCACAAATGGATGTCAGCTAGCCATGAATTAGTTGAGGCTGGAAAGAGGGAAAAAGTCTTACTACAAGGAAGTGAGGTTCTGGAGCTGCCTTCCAACAGGAATTTGAGGAGCATGAACCAGACTGACACTTGCATAACCCTTGAGTCATGGGGGAATCCTGTGATGAGGTTGCTGAAATCCTAAAAATCCAGGTGGTCCTTCCCCCTGGTGTATACTTTGTCGAATCAGCGACACTGTACCTGTGTATCACCTGTGCTTCCCCAAAAGGTTCAGCTGGAAGTAAGAATCAAGATGAGCTTTACTGCTGGTAACATGTGGTGGGATTAGCATTTCTTATGGGAACAAAAGGGTTTAAATGAATGTTTTTTGCTCCTTTTAAATGTCTACATTCTTCTTATATAAGGCTTACTGTCCCCTCACAGAATTGCAGGCTTAACTCCAGCCACTGCAGCAGAAAGCTAAAGTCTACTCCGATCCCATCTTGCTCTGTCCTCACCTTCCTCACCTCTTTTTAAAATGGCAGTCATTGCTTTCTTTTTGAGTGCAAAATATTCCAAATCCAGAGCCATATCAGATTCCCTTCCTTAGTCCCATCATATTACCATTAATCCTGTCTTGATGTTAACGTGAACTAATAACAAATGACTGTGGAGTAGCTCCAGGCTAAGCATATCAGTATCTTTAAAAGTCAAGCAAATGGGATATAAACTTAGCAGTTTGAGCGACAGTCCCCCAATTTCAGAGTATTATTTTAGAGGCATCAAAGCTCATTTTTTAAAAATTTAATTTCAAAATTTTTCCGTGCATTTAGAATTTTTCCTGGTGAGTTTTTTCCTGGCTGACCTTTACTTGTTGACATTTTTCCTTTCTCCAATTTTACTATCAAGTTATGAAAAGGTGATGTTTCTTAGCTAGTTATCCTTAATATTATGGGATTTTTTTCATCTCTACAACCAGTTTGCATGATATGTATAAAGAAGTTGGTCAGTTTAAACTATGAAAAGGAAAAGAAATATATCTGGAAGCAAAATATATTTCCCTTCGGCAGTAAATGCTGGTGTACCACCCAGGCTTAAAGAACTGCCTTGCTTATGAAAGCAAAGGCAACACGGAATCAAACAATGGTTCAATTTCATGCCTCATTTCCAACATCATTAAACATATTTGATTTCACCTCATCTTCATCAAGGTCCCAACAAGAGACAGGATCCCTGATTGATGTATATTTCTGGAAAAGAGAAAGAGAGGAAACTACGTAAATCTTTTTTTTTTAATCTGATTTCTTTGCTTCTTTGCCTACTGTTTTGCAGCTTTTTATTGCTCAGCTTTTTAGAGATTATTCTTTTCTTGTATTTATTCCTCTCATTGCTGCAGGAGACATAGCACAGTTATTAAACCCCTGGCAAAAATCAACTTGGCCTTGCAGATCTGCCTATGCTTTTTACTTCTACAGATTACTGTTCTCAGGAGAATTTCTGAACTGCCTGGCCAGCACCTTGGCACTATTCCTCTTTGCTTGGTTTTACAGAAGGGTTGAAGACCCCAAATAGAGTAACTGTTTAATTTTGTTTGCTTTATTCTCCAGGATAGAAGAAAGTAGTAGCACCCTGTTTTATGAGTTCTTTTTATTGTTCTTCCCCTGTTCGTGTTTATAGTTAGTGGCCAAGGAGATGAAAGCCTGATTACACCACTCTGGCACTGTTGAACTCATGGGGAAATGTCTGCTGGCTGTGATGGAGAGAGAATTTCCTCTCTGTAGGTATTAGATGTGAGAAAGCCAGGGTCACCCTTCATTCAGGAAGGTTCAGGTTCACCAGGTTCCAGGATGAAGCTACTGTGTCACCATATTAGACCCAAATTAGTGATCTGCAGGGTGTGGTGTCCTGTCTCAGGGGCTGTCCTGTCATGATGACTGCAGCTGCTGTAGAGATTTGTGAACATTTGTGTAGCAGTCCACTGTATATTAAAATAAAATTAGTAAGATGGAAGAAGATAGCAGTGAGAAAGAAAAACACCTTTCTGGATCTTGCTCATTGCTGTGGGATGATGACATTATATGACTGCCAGAAGCAAGCTTCTGCTTTCTGCCAGAAGCAAGCTTGCTTTCTTGCTTTTCTGTACTTACTTCAGGTCTGTTTATGTCCACCAAGCAAAAGAGGTCAGGCTCCCTGGAGAGCTCGTGTCAACAGGTAGGAAGCCATGTGCTAGGACAGGCAGAGATTGCAAGCAGCTCTCCTCGCATTGCTGGTAGCCCTCATCTGCCAAGGGGCCTGTGTAGGAAATACACTGTACCTGAAGGAGTAATAAAATTTTGGTACAAAGTACTGTCTGTGTAAACTAACCTCAGAAAGGCTGTTCTACAACGAGTAGAGGCTTTGTAGTTGCTAGAAATGGGCTACTTAATCACTGGGCATAAAGCTTGAGAATTTTGGTTTGTCCTCCTGTGCATTCATTCAATTTGATGTTTGTTTCCCCATTCCATTTCTTTATCCTGGCTCTGCTCATTTGGCCTTTTTCCCCTTCTGCTCGATGTTGTCTTCCTTTTCTATACCCTTTTTTGTCACATTTTTTATTTCTCCATCTGTCCCTTTCCCCACTCAGCAGCCAGGCTCCGTGTGCTTGATTAGTGCCTCCTTTGGGACCTGCTGTGTCCTGGTGAAACCTTGTTGTCTGTTGAAACCTCATTCATGTTCACTTCTAATGAAACTTCGGAGGCCAATGGCACTGGCACACAGAAGAATGAAATACAAACTGGGTGAAGTTTTGACCTTTGTTATTTAAAGGAGGTACAACTAATTCAGTATCACCTGTACCTGCAGGGTTTTCCAATACAGTGTTTTGATGTTGTACTTTTTTGGCTGTTGAATTTGGAAACCTTTGGAGAAACTTTCATTTCAAGCTAGTTTTATGACAGCAAGATGTTGAACCGAGCTTTGCTTTTGTTTACGGAAAATGCAGAGGAATGAGAGAGACAAGGACTTCTCTAAGGGACATGGTATTGAATATCAAAAACATAAGCTAACCTTAGTGATTTACATAAATGCTACAATATGTGATTTAAATGAAAGTTAACTTTTCGTATTTTAAGTGCAACCTCTTGCCTCTATCATGTGGAGATTTGAAGCAACTCTTGCAAAAATTCCTCAGCTCAGCAAGCTCGCTCTTAAGCTAACAGCTAATACAGTGCAGAGATCAAAAGGGTTGGTTCAGTTTTTTTTGGAACCTGCACATTGAGATAAGATCTACATGAGACCCAGCTGAATATTTTTCATGTTACATCTGTGGTTTACCAGCAGTGACAGTATCATGTAATTAGTGATGTAACATTTGAAACATTTAGTAAAGTTGCATGTGGATCTAATCTTTATGCCTAGTGGAGATATTATATATTTGTATAGACTGTAACTTCTTTTCTGTAATGTCTTTATAGCTCATAGTTGATTGGAATGATGTCTATTGTAATAATTTTATGCCTAAGGGTAAAAACGAACTAATATCTCTTGAATTCTGGTTGGTTTTGCAGCAATAAAAAAGCTAAGATTTGTCACCTGCTAAAATCCCATATATACATAACTCAAGTAGTCAGTTTCTTATTCTCTTAAAATTTAAATAGCACTATGTGGGCTTTTATTGGCAATAATAATGTAGTATCGTAACTATCATTATGATAATTAACTAGCAAAAGCTGAAGAGTCATGAAGAGTGGAATTTAAAACTAATTAATTGCATTTGTAATTAGTTTTCCTTATTTTATACTCGTGCTGTAGATACCCTGTGGCACATTCTGAGGCGTCTGTATTAAGAACAGAATTTTTGTGCATGCCTTTCTGGGTAATTTTTGGATTTCACTCCATGGCCAAAATGGGTTATGACCCACCAGACAGATTCCTCTGTACTGTGGTACAGGAGGGAGACACCTTCTGCATGGTGGGGACAGCTTCCCATGGTTTAGTGCTCATTTTGGCACTATGGGAATAACAAGAGCAGTATTTCTGTATGTATGTGCTTCTACAAAATTCTTCCTTCCTAAATGGAAAAAATATTAATTTCCTAAACTGTCTCTGGAGCTCCTGTCAGTGACAGTGCCCTCCTCTCTGATATGGCAGACTGCAGGTGCACTGACTTCTAATTCAGTGTCTGCAGTGATTAGGATTTGTTCTCTTTATTTGTTGAGATTTTTCTTAGATCCTTTCACTTCCATCTTTAGTTGTTGCATGCCTCGTTTTTTTGGCAATATCCATTATTTTTGTTAGTTCCAGTTAGCGTAAGATTTTGTCAGTCGTAGTAATACTTTTGCATGTTATTGTCATTAAGAAATAGTAGTGGGCAACTTTCAGTTTTCCCTTTGGATAAGTGGAAGTGATGCACCTTTTTTGGAAAGTGCTTTTGACTTACCGATTGAAAGCTCTCTTTTGGAGGTAAGAAGTAGCAATGTTTACTGTAAGCTGTCACCAGTCTGCCAAACTAAGAATCATTTGCCAAGCACTGGCTGCTCACTTGGTACTTCACAGGCATCTCTTAGTGTGCTTCCTTCCACGGTTTCCTTCCTTCCTTGAAGAACACAGGCCTTTTATTTTGATTCACTCTTTGCTTAATTGCTTAACTGCTTTTGTATCAAAAACAGTGTGGGCAGCAGGACTAGGGGAAGCAATTGTCCCTCTTTACTCAGCGCTGGTGAGGCCACATCTCAATCCTGTGTCCAGTTCTGGGCCCCTCACTACAGGAAAGACACTGAGGTGCTGGAGCAAGTCTGGAGAAGGGCAACAGAGTTGGATAAGGGTCTGGAGAGTAAATCATACAAGGAGCAGCTGAGGGAGCTTGAGTTGTGTAGCCTGGAGAAAAGGAGGCTCAGGGGAAACTTTACCTCTCTCTACAACTGCCTGAAAGGAGGTTGTAGCAAGGTGAGGGTCAACATCATCTTCTGAGTACCAGGTGGCAGGACAAGTGAAATATCTCAAGCTGCACCAGGGGAGGTTTAGGTTGGACATCAGGAAGAATTTCTTCACTGAAAGTGGTGATTAAGCATTTGAACAGCCTGCCCAGGGAGGTGATGGAGTCACCACCGTTGGAAGTGTTTACAAAATGACTGGATGTGATGATTAGTGTTCTAGTTTGGTTGACAAGGTGGCCATCAGTTAAAGGTTGGACTCAATGATCTTTCCCAACCTTAGTAATTCTATGAGTTCATTTATCACTGCATGTATGTGTGTATAAAATGAAAGGGGGGACCAAACCAAATTCTCCTTTAATTTCTCACTGCAGTAAACATTTAAAATATTAGGGAAAACTAGCATCCATAGCCTTTGCTGTATGAAGCTGGCTGTGACATAAAACACACAAACAACTCTCAAGGCTGGATTTCTGCTGTTTCTTGAGAAAAGGCTGTGCTTGCCTTAGTTCTGTCAACCGTAGTTATGTAAATATTTGTTCAACTTTTATTTTAGGTGTCTGCTGAATGTCTTGGCAGGTTTCTTGCCGTTATTTTGCTTTATTTTTCCCCCTAAGTGGTGTGGTATACCATGTACAATTGATTTTTAGTAATTCTGAGAACAACCAAACAAATTTAAAGATTATTTGCATAGTATAAATTATCAGATTTATATGCAATAACAAAAGATTGCTAAAGACTTAGTTGTTCAAAGACCAGGCTTTCTCCAATGACTTCTTGTTACAAATGAACATTGTCAAAATGGCTGTAATGTTCACTAATGCAGCACTTTCTTTTTAAATTAATATTATGAATTGTGACATTCAGTGGGACTGCTTGTGATAATAAACACCATGATTCTGTATAATAGAAGTTTGAATGTTCTGGCCCCTACAGTTTCTTCCATCAGCTAATGAGAGTATTTTATATGTGCAAGTGTCAGAGAAATTTAACCATACTGTGTGACTAATACTTAATAATAAGTCTACTTATAATCAGTAAAATATGATCAGAATTGCGTGCAAGTGAGTTTGGGCTAAATAACCCTTTTATTTTTAATTTACTGTAGCTACGTGGATACAGTCCAGAGCATACGTACTCCAAGTTTTATCCAGTGAGATGTACATGATAAAAATTAAAGGGATTTTTTTGTAATTTGGGACTTCAGGAGGACTTTTACATTAGGGCACTTAACCTATGGAATCATCTCCCCAGAGAAGTCTTTGAGATCAGTGTGCTTAGAAGTTTTTGAAGTTGAATACTACAAAATGTTCATGGTTAATATATGTTGAACATTGGCTGAGAGAGAGGCAGAGAAGAGGGCAGGTGTAGATTAGATATTAAGAGGACATTCTTTACTGTGAGTATGGTGAGATACTGGGAGAGGTTGCTCAGAGAACCCATGGATGTCCCATCCCTGGCAGTGTTCAAGGCCAGGTTGGATGGGGGTTTTAGCACCCTGGTCTAGTGGAAGATGTCCCTGCCCACGGCAGGAACATTGTAGCTAAATGATCTTTAAGGTCCCTTCCAACCCAAACTATTCTATAATTAATTTCGTTTTTCCATCCTATTATTTTTTCAACAAGTTTGCTGCCAATTTCTGCCTGTTCCTGTGTAAAGGTACCTGGACTCATTGAATCCTTCTCTTCTTGCATAAAATGCTAGCAGGGAAGTAAGGTTTTTTTTTTTTTGGGGGGGGGCGGCAGAGAAAGCAGCATAATTAGATACTTTGAATCCTTCTACAACCTGTGATTCTTGGCTAACACAGAGAAAGAGAGAAAAAGAGCAGATAGAGGCTTAGGCTGATACGGCAGCAAGCAAGCATCACTGTGTTAGCTGAGGGAGATTGGTTTGTGCCGTGATGTACAGCAAGTCATGTTTCCGTGCTCTTTAATTAAGCAGGGTAACAGCCAGTCTGTTCTTACTGCGGTTTCCAGCTCTGGTTTTAGTTATCTGGGGCGTTGTGATCTGCTCTCCGTGCAAGTCCTCTAATAATAAAATATTCTATTTTGAGCAGCACCATGGAGCTGAAAATGGGGGCTGCATTTCAGTTTGCTCTTGGACCTCTAGGACAGGGCAGCTGTGCGAGGGCTCAGTCAAGGACACTGGCAGTGACATTTTTCATTCTCCCACAAGTGCCAAAGATGCAGTGTTACTAGGCTTGTCACATTCTCTAGCATGCTGAGTTACATGCGAAGAGCAGATACTTCTAAAGTGCTGCATTCATGGTTCATTTGGATGAGCAGGCATTTCTAATTTGGCACCAGCCTAATGAAAAGATGCATTCCATTCCAGATTCCAGCAGCTGCAGACTTCATTGACTCCAAAGATAATGCCTTTAGTTTTGGCTGTGGAACTCGAGTGATACTTCAGCTAACTGCTTCTAAATCCAGAGGTTGTTATACTTAGAGGAAAAATAATGAAATAAAATAGTTACACTTTAAATTCACCCTTATGTTAGTTTTTTGTTTGAATTATTGGTAAATCATAGATATACTGTAGTAGATTAAGTAAGAATTTATGGCATGTTTTATATGCAAAAAAACCCACCCTAGCAAACCCAAAGCATATCTGACAGAAGAGGTAATGCAGAGGACTATGATTTAATATATACATGCTAAGCAGTTGTGCTAGCAGTGGGAATGAGTCGTGTGCCTTCGTTACACATTTCTTTGGATTCTGAGGGGGAGGATGGAGGGTAGCAGCTGAGGTGGAAATTTGATTTTATTATATATTTGGAGGTAACTAGAGTGAATGGTTGGTTTGGCCTTGTATGTTTGAGAATAAAAGTTAAATTTGGATTAGATTCAAATTTAGAGAAAGTGTTTAATGCATGCATTTCACTCTGGCATTCTTTCTCTTTCAATTTCTTTGTAAATAAATTGCACTCTCTGCTACCAAACTGGTAAAAGAAGCCTGTTTCTGAGATACATATTCTTTTCCTAATTTAAATACAGAGCAGATGAGTTCTCCCTTGTGACAGTTTGATAGAAGCATTTATTACCTGGTGCTTCTTTTGATTGCTTTCTTTATCTTAGTCGAAAGATCAGTGTTAAATTTACTTCAGTAGATAAAGTTGAGGGATAATCCATTAGACTTCTGCTGATAGCTGAAAAATAATCCATTGACACCAAGTTTTTAGAGCCATAATCATGGCAATAGAACAGATTGTTCTTGCCATGCTAATTTCAGCTAATTGTACCAACAATAATTGTAACACCTACAGGAATGGTATGCCTGTTTATTTGGAAAAAAGCCAGAGACTAAAGAAGGAGGAAGAGTGCTGTCAACAAGACACTATTAAGTTTTAAACCCATTTTTTACAGATCTGCCCTTGCTGCACATTTAACTTCAACTTTGGAAGTCCTGTATTTTAACAAAGTTATTTTCCTTTCTGTATTTTTGCACTTGACAATAGAAGTTTTCAAGCTTTTTAATAACACTGTCTGAGAACAATATTAAAAACTTTGTTAAGCTGAGAGACAGACACTTGTATAGAGGCATGTTGCACAGAGATTTCCTCCCTGAAAGCTGTGGAATAGACCTTGGTGGTGTTAGAAATGGAATGGGGAGAAGGGTGGAATGGTGCGGTGGGATGTAGAGAACAGTCCAGCTTTTCCATGCAGTGAAGTGAGAATTAGATATTTTTTTTCATGGATGTAGTAGGATGAAAGGTGGGGTAGTAAGCTGTTCTTAGACTAACTGGAGAAGAATCCTAAAAGAAAAGAGCAATATAAGAATATTAAGAATATATAAGAATATATAAGAATTCTTATATTCGTATATATTGGTATATTCGATCTAAGAAATACCTGACATTGCCATTTGTCGTGGTAAGATGACCTGTTTGGGTGTTTCAAAGTGTAAAACTTGGAAATACTACCTAGAACTGCCCAGGAAATAGATGAGACAGTAAGTGATTTCCAGCCTGAATGGTAGAGTCAGGTAATTAAATTTCTCCATTGATACTGAGTAAAAATCATCGTACTGATAGAAGTTATTGTTTCCTGGCACATTTAGGACATGTAACTCAAGTTACTTGGGCTTTTTTAACAGCAAACTATGAATATGGGGATGTCTACCAACCCCTGGGTTTGAGATACTTACCTGAAAAATTTCATAATGAGATTTTTTCTCCTTTTCCTTTTATTATGATTGGCGCCATCTCTTTCAATTGTATTTCATTTCTAAAATAAGCATGTTTAATTTCATGATGAGCCATGACTCTCTGGTAGATGAGCTTTCACCAGTAGAATGGGCGTATTAAATGCAGAAAATTCTTTTGTGTGTGTGTGTGTGTGTTTTGAGATTTTGATTTTAATCCTGACTTCATTCAAGATACCAAAGTGGGAATACTCATTTTTCCTTTTTTTTTCTTTTCTCCCCCCCCCCCCCTCAGGTTTAGCAAAACATCCTTTGGCTTGGGCACTGCTTTGGCACAGTGGCCCATGGAAGTTTTTAAGTCAAAATTGCTTAACGCTGACTTTTTTGCTGAATACCACCATAAGAAAATCTTGGCAGTTTGTTCAAATGTTATCTCTTGGAATTTACTCAAACCCTAAGTTGGGGAGGTAATTCTGATTTATAATTGAGGCGGATAATGTAAATTCATCTTTGTTTTTATAGGCATCCATTCAGAGTAAGTGCTCTGGACTGAAAAAAAAAACCTCAGCAAATAATAAATGTAAAATCCAGATGCAGATCTTAGAAGTGGAGAGCTAAATGCACTTTTTTAACACATAAATGGTATTTCTACTTAAAAACAGGCTAAGCAACTCTGGTATGACTAGATTTCATTAAATTGTAAAAGATTGCAGAAGTATTTAATTTAACAAAGCCCTGTAAACCATTAGACTGCATCCATTTTGTATTCAGTGACAATAATGACTGAGTAAAAGATCTGGTATAAAAGATGTTTTATACTAAGCATGGATCTAACAGTGGTTTTAAATTAGCAATGCATTAATGGCACTTTGCACTGTAGAAGTCTATTTTAAATGAATACCTAGATTGAATAAGTAAATACAGGCTTGCATTTTGTGGAAATCCCCCCAGTTACTCCTTTATCTTCTGTTTGCTCAGCTTTTAGAAAGCATGTATTAAGTCACAATGCTAACTAGAAAAAAAATTAGCTCTGTACTTGTTATCTGACACTTTCTTTACGTGATTCCTCCAAAAAATGCCATCACATTTTCCCCAGTATCCTTTTGTGTAAGCCTAATTAACCTTTTGGAAACACCAACACTATTTTCAGCTTTCATAACAAAATATTGCACGTGATTTTTATAACCTTTTTGCACTCATTTTTTAATACTAGGATAATGCTAAGGTAAAAAGTTTAACAGTGATATTCTGGCTCCTCAGGGGACCACTCAGTGATTTTTACCTTGTCCCTATTAATGAATTCTGTGATCTGAACTCTTTTAAATCTAAAATACTCCCATTTTCTGGAGATGAAATGTGAGATCTAAAGATCTGAGTTAAAACAGATCGAAATCAATGGACGCTGTACTTGAGTCTATTGAGTGCCATACAATGCTAACTACAAATAATTCCTCATTTTCATGACCAAAATTGCAGGTATTTTGTAAGGTGATACTAAAAAAGGCACTGCAAAGACATGCTAAGGGGCTCAGCACAGATGTTTAGTGTGCCATGGTGCTGACTCCAGTAGAATTATTTCAAGTATCTGCAGTTGTCTTCGGGTCAATGAGATCATGGAAAATGAGAGGTACTCTAATTTTGAAAAATCTGGCCAGGATTGTAAAGTAAAGCATGTAAAGTTAGTTGCTGTGTTTTGGCCATAAAATCACTCTGCCTCTCTAGTTTTGATCTGCCAAGTGAGAGTGTTGTCATACCAGCCAGCTGCCAGGAGTATTTTGAGGCTAAATGTATTGATATTTCCAAAATATTGATAATTCACTCATGGAAAGGACCTTGAAGTAATTAATAATTCTCTATTCGTCATAAGAGTAGGGGAGTGTGAAGCAAATAAAGAAAGGATGTCACAATTTATGAGTAGGAAAAAACAAAATACTTGCAGAATGGGTGGTCCCCTCTGTGAACTCAGGTTTCCAGGGCTGTTGCACAAAGGCTGTGAGTGAACATTTAGTTAAAGTCTGGATGATAATGCTAAAGGAGGGGGCACTCATACTATGTGCTTTGAACAATAAGAGATTATGTATAATAACCCTACAAGACTGTACTTTTTTAGCACTTTTTCTGCTGTGTACCTTTATTAAACCTTCTCAGTGAAATAAAAAGTTTCCAGGGATATGCTGAAGGGTACCTGCTCTACCTCTGGCATTCCAGCAAGTGGGTTTTCCTCAGCATAGGCATCTAGTAACAGCCAGCTGGAGGGGGTTTTTGTGATTTGGTCTACTGGATGTTGTAGGACTATCAAAATCCATTTTCACTTCTTACCACTTTGGGTTTGAACTTTGGAACCAGAGGTAACTAATGCCATATACCAGCCTGGCCTAACATGTTACTATTAACTCCAATAATTATAGGTATTTGTGAAAATTTTTCAGTAATAATTACACCCTTTGACAGATTTGTGCCTTGCTGAAAATGTGATTTGTAGTGTGTGCTCTGATTGATTACCCAGTAGTGAGTCTCTCTAACAACATGAACAAATTCTTTATTTTATTACCTGAAACAAAACATTTATCCAAATGTTAATTCAGAAGTTGGACATATTGGTTCCATCTCAGGAAAAACAAATCCCAATTACTTTCAGTTGTCCCTAGTACCTCATAAAGAGGTGGCTTTCTTGTGCACAATCAGTTTACAAGAACAAATGCCAACCGTAAAGATTGGTTTGTTCAGAAATCAAAATATGACGAAGTTTACTTAATCTCTAGAAGAACTGTATTTGAGGGACTGTTTAATTGTATTTGTTTAGCTCACATTCAACAATGACCATTGAATTTAAAAAGTGGTTTGTTTTTTTTTTGTTGTTGAACTAAAGTAAGGAAAGTAACAGAATGAGAAGCAGTACCTATACACAAAGTGAGCTGTGATACCAGAGATAACGTGGTTGGGGATAACAGACCTGAACTTCAGCTTTCACAAGCACTTGTCCACACATGGAATTATTTAGGAACAGTGATTCTTGAATAACTCCATGTGCTGACACTCTTGTTTCTGTCTAGCTTAACACACTTTGATGGGCTAAATTAGACCGAAATAAGGCAACCTTATTCTGGAATAAGTGTGTCTACACATGGAATTATTCGGGAGTAGCTGTTCTTGAGCAGTCCTTACTAAATAATTCCACATGTAGACAGTCCTTTAATCTAGCAAGTTCTTAAGTAATTTCTGAAAACATGACTTAGTTTATTCTGTTATTAAGGGAAAATCTATATGCTTTTATCAAAAGTATTTTGAAAAAGACCCACATTTACGTCCCAGCTGATCTTGGAAGTTGTATGCTGGATTAGGAGGGGGAGAGGGAGTATCTATTGAGTTTTTCCTGATATTATGGAGCAAAACAAGAAAAGTGTATGACAAAATAGCAATTTTCAATACAATGACTCAAAGAGACTACTTAGAATGGTTCTAGAGTATCTTAACTAAAAAAAAGTGGCTTAAGAGAGATGATTATTGCTTTTTTTTTTGCCTATCAGTTTTGCATCTGGTTATATTTAAAAACTAAGACAAGAAATTCTAACTTTTATCAGTGACAAAATAATATTGAAAATTATACTGTTTACCTTACAGTGAAAACTTGTTTTTTATAGCAAGGATATTTTTTCCCCCCCTGTAAATAGGGGCGTGGAAATTCATTACAACCAGGAGTTTAAGGCCAGCGTAACTCAGCGCTTACATTCTACTTAACTATAAATTGTCTTAATGCATTTATCTGATTAACCTGTGTAAGTTACCAGTGGAAATCTGCATAGCTCATAGGACACTGTTCAGCTTGGCTATTTGAAGAGGTATGTTATTTCTTTGAGAACAGATTACATAAGAGGATTCAGAATTTAAAACACATTCTTTGAGAAACCATTGCATTGTCTGTTCTTATGAGAAATTAATTAGCCTCAGGAACAAAATATTCAGAATTTCTCCATAAAGATATTTTCTGCACTGAATGAAAGACTCTACAGTAATTGTTAAGAACTTCTGACAATATTATTTTTTTTAAAAAAGCCTCATTCTGGGTCAGTGTTATTTTTGAGCTCACAAATGTAAACATGCAGCATGGAATATTATTATTAATTCAGAGCAGTGAAACAAATGTGCATGGTTCAGATGGTGGAGAGGTGTTTAAACAAGGAATAAATGTGTATGGCACATGAATACTCAGATGGACCTACTGTTGTATTAATAGTGATGGTTCTGCTGGGACAAGTTATTGCTTCCTGTAGTGAATTTCCTTACAGTGTAGTCAGCAAAATATGTGCGCTCTATTTTTTATTTCTTTCTCTGGCCTACAAATCTTCTATTTTCTATGTGTACACAAAAATGTAGATTTTTCTGCATTGTTTTCTCCCACTCACATGAATCACATTCTTAACTAAAGGCAGCCAAACTAGCCTTCAATGTAAGCCTTTCTTCTAAACACCAACGTTAAAAAATTATCCTGCCGTGAGATCATAGCTGACTTAGTTAAAACAAGGCTGATGTGGAGCAGCATTGTACCTGATTTTCCTATCAGTGTCCTATTCTTTTCTCTCTTTATCATAATGGATCTGGCTAAGAAGAATTGGACTGCAGTTTTGCTCACATAAACAAAAGCGAACTTTGGCAAGATCAAGACATACAGACAGTATTGTTGCAAATTCATAAATGGAATTTCTGTGGATACTTCAAATACCTTTCTGCAGACTACCAATAGCCTCCTTACTGGGCTGAGGTAATTCAGTGTAGGAGACTTGCTGAATAAACAGTAAGGTTATTGCTGTGCTAATGTTCAGACTGTATGTTCATTCTGTATATTACTGTATAACCATGAGCTTATTGAATCAGCAGCGGGAAGGGACTTGCAAAAAACACATGCTACTTTTTGTGGGACACAGTGTGTGTACAACACTGGGCCACAGTACCTCTGATACCAGCAGTCTTTTGGTTGTTTAAAGTCATGGTAAGTTTATTTTCCCACATTAAGAAGCCTGCAAATCTCATAAAACTGGAATTCTGGTTAACAAAGGATTGTGTTAGCAATCTCTCATTTATACCTCTGTCATATGTGTATTGATCACAGCAGTTCTGCTGCAGGCTGGCTTTTAGGTGTTGCCAGACAGGTTCATAAGAGTGCTGCAGACACATGGATAGAGCTATTGATTAGGTTGCTTCCAGTTTCTGAGAAAAACAATGACAATTTTGTCAGGAAAATGAACACAAAAAAAAGGTCTGTTTTTCAAGTGAAAAGGCAGTGCTACCTTTTTACCTTCTAGGGAAAGACACTTCTCTGCTTGGGGAATTGCTTTGTATCCCTTGTTTTTGTCATGGTGCTTCCTGAGTGGCAGACCTCTGAGTTTTCACCCTCTCTCAAGCTACAGCTGGTAAGATCTGCAGTTTAAAGTCTATTTAGACTAGGGCTGCATCCCCTTCTGTTTGTGCACAGTTCTCTCATTAAATGCTCATGCAGCTCTTCCAGACCCAGTGAAAGGCATCTGCCAATTGCCTTTATGATAAACAGGATTATATGTGGTGTAGTAGAGCCCATGAGGGAAAAATCTCTTTTTAAGCCCCATGTCAGGATTTTGTTTGAGATAATCTCAGGTTTTCACATAGCTGTATTAAATAAGATATGTTCAAAACATTGTTTAGCATTAGGCCAGATACCTAGTACTGGTTTAGGAGCATTTAACTTCAAAATGACTGCAGCATCCCTTTCCTGCTCCATGTAAACCGGCAAATTGAAATTCATTGTTTGCTTTGGGGTTACACTGGTCTTTCAATTGAATACTGTGCTCCAGAGCCCCTTTGGGTGAGATAGTGTTCTGGTCCATATGCAGCTGCCTTTCTGTTAAGTAACGTGCTGCTCCTCTAAAACCTTTGAGGAGGAAGCGACCAAGTATCAGTGAAAAGTTTCTTGTGGATTCGTGCTTCCTGCTTAGTGCTCTGTGTAAATCTAAGTCCTGTGTTTGCTAGATTTTATTTTTTTTTTTTTAATATGAAGTGGAAAAAAAACCCACTTTCTTGTTTGGAAAGTGTTAAAAAGAAACTGAAGTGTATATGTGTTTAGGTGCAGATAGATGTGCATTTTGTTAGCATGTCAGACTGACCCGACCTTTCTGTGTAAACAGGGTTAATGAACCTTGCAAGGCACAGGATTAACAAGACGAAAAAGGAGCTCAGGAATAGTGAAAATGGCGTCAGTATTAACTGGAGAAATGGATTGCTCTCCAAGTTTGTCCATTTGGCAGCACTTGTGAGCAAGCAATGTGACATTTCCTCTCTTTTTTTTTTTCTTCATTTCATTCCTTGGCCCATTCTTTGCACTCTGCCAGCTATTCAAGAAATGGACTTGATTTCATCTGTGCAAAAGGTGCGGTTTACAGATGCCTCCTGATCCTTTAAGGTTGTTCATTCCAGAGCAACACAAAACTAAAATACGCCTTGTGAATTTAGTATCTTGTGATTTAGCATCTGTGAGTGTGTATGATGACTGTAACTAGAAAGGGTAAAAACAGGCTAAGGCTGCTACTGCTGTAAAATTATTTTTATTGTGTAAGTCTTGTGGGCACTCTCTGTGACAAGTTGCAGTATGAACATATAAAGAGCCCAAATTAAGCCATGACTGTAGTCTTAAATAATTATTAACGGAAATACATGTTTATGAATAGGGGTGCTATGGGTTTATGTATTATGTAAAAATTGAAATGCATTACTATTTTAAAAAGAACACTATTATCTCATCCCTACCCCTTTTCTCCCTGCCCCCTATGTTTTACATTTTCTTTCCTCTAAAAGAAACCCTTTCTGATTAAGGATCATGTTGAAAACTCAGCAGTTTTTAATCCAACTCTCTGCAGGCTGCAGTTCATGCTTCATTTAACTGATCAGTTCCACTGCTACATTACTAGACAAAATCACCAGTTTGAAGAGAGAAGCAATTACAGTGAGTCATAAAAACAGAAGACCCCACATTTTAAGAAAAGAAATGCATTTTAAAAACTCTCCCCTTCTCATTTGGAGATTATTTGGAGGGTGTTTTTGTGCATGACTAAATGAATAGAACACTTTTCAATGTTTTGCTACACTTGCTATGATGAATCCAGATCAAAACATAAAGTACGTGCTCAGCTGTTCAGCAGAGACTGTTAAAAAGATTATTCTGCGTGCTTTGAATAGTGTGGATGCATGTGAAAAAGTTTCAGCAAAGTAATGTATAAATGCTGGTGTGAACTATGAGTGTCAGACTTGATCTGTAATTGTTAGTGTAATCCTTGAGGTTAGTATAAATAGGGCTCCAAATCAGCAAAACTGATCCTCATTATTTTCTGGAGTTGCTGGGATATAACAGATGTATTGACAGGGACAACAAATCAGACACTGAGAGGAGATGCTGTGGGGCCCTAAATACTCCCATGGACTATTGCATAGGACTTGTTTAACCTGTTCATCTTGTCGTGCCTTAATCCTGGAGAGTCCTTGCTAGTGGATGTTCTTGACCTAAATCCTAACAGGTTCAATACAGTTGCAACATGTACCTTGAAGGTTCAGAAAGTAGTAATTCTTTTTTTTAAATTTTTTCTTATTCTTACTATTTTTTCATATTAATGCTTGTGCTGACAAGTTCATATTAGCTCTTTCTTTAGCACAATACTCTTTAAATAGGAAACAATGCTTGCTAGTGAGGGTTTTCTTTTCTCCATTCTCCCCTCATTCCCATTTTTCTGTGTTCTTTCAATTTCTGTTCTTCATCAAGCCTTCTTCTAAGATTACTGACAAGAGTTAGACTAGACCACCGTATTGTAGCTGAAATTATAATGTCTTGCAACAGACACCTGAAATTTGGACATTTGAAACACTGGAAATTTTGTATTAAAATATAAATCTACTATATATTGGCTCAGTACCTAAATATTTATGCTCCTCTTTTGAATAAGAAAGACACTATTTTCTTGCTAGAGCTTATCCTGATACCTTAGATATTTAGGCATTGTGCGGTGGGTTACTCACATGAACCCAGTCATTACTGATCACATGGAAAAAATCCACGTTGACTATATTCACAGTTATCACTTGCACATGTGCTGGCATGCTATGAAAACAGGAGCATCATAGAAGTTGAAAAGTTGATCAGATAGCTCTGCCTCTGATTATCTGGTGTCAGATTATTTTTTGCAGCATAGCCTCATGAGAATCTATTGCGACAATGCAAAAAAAAAAAAACTACTTGTTTTGAGCAGTTTAGTTGGTGCCCTAGAGGTGAAAAATGTGTTCTAGTATACAGGGATTTGTTGCAAATATTCCTAAAGCAGTGTGGCACCTCGTGTGAGGCATTACAGTCTGTGACCAGTGACATAAGATCATGACATTTGTCTTGTGAGAACAGATTCAAGTACTTTACCTGACCACTGTGTTGCAGCTGAGTCATGTGGGTTTTCTTTTTCTTCTAACATGGAGCTTTATTTTCCACAGCAGTAAATGTATTTTTCCATATGATGTGAGCCAAAGTCTGCTTGGAGCACCACCTGCTTAGATGAAGCAAATTCCTTCCCAAAATACAGCCCTTTATAAGATGTATCCAGTTCTGACAGGAACAGAATTATATACATATTCTTTACTTTTACTCTGAACTGATGCTCAACTTAGTCCATTCTTTTTTTTTTAAACAATCTTACAGTGACAAAATAATATGAGACAACAGTCCGTATGACTTAGCTGTATGTTAGTCATTAAAGACTTAAATATGAAATATTTTCAGAAATCAGAATTTGACACACCTAAAAAAAAATTCTCTTCTTTAAGGAGCACCCAATAGCCAAAATGAGATTGAATTATTTGCCAAGTTCTTCTTAAATTGTTTGAAAAATAATACATTTCTCTCTTAGCAAAACCACACTAATTGAAGCTGAATGGGATATACTGATGCATTGAATGTTATCGATGCATTTTGCTACTGATAGTATTTCAGGCTCAGGGACTTGGAGATCTCTGAAAGCACAAGGATTTTTTTGTAAATTTTTATATTTTTATGATGTAGGTAGGTGACAACGTGACAGATTCTATGTTAGCGTGTAGCATTTCCTTTAGAAGTAGCACTGCCAGTGAAGGAGAGATTACTAAAAAGTCCAGTAAATATCATTTGGTCCTCTAACTAATCCTCATATTTTTGGAGTCAGAGGGAGAAAATGCTATGTGGGTTGAGGGTTTTTTTTTTAATTGTTATTACTTATGAAAAGTTACCTTAGGTTAATCCATTTTGAATGTCAAGAGGATAAATCTGACAGGAGTCAGAAGAGCTCCAGTGGGACTAGCACTACAAGTTACAAAACAGCTAACATCATCCAAGACTAATTTCTTTCCCCTGTTTGTCCTACTGTGGAGGGAGAGTTAAAAGGCAATTCTTGGAGAGTTGAAAGGCTCCATAATAGGGCTCCTCTCTCTAAGGGAGTAAAACTGCTTTGTGGCCTTTGTCTTCAGGCTGCTAATAAACCATCCCATGCTGTGAGGCTTTGAGTTCACTCTTAATTCAGCTTCAGTTCAGCTTCCATCAGCTTTGGTTTCCCTGTCTTTGTGAGTTGCTTTTTCCTTAAATACATGGTGTATCTAACTCACATTTGAGCTTCTTCATTCATTGCCTGAGTTTATAAATGTACCGGTTTCATAAAACCCTGCTTGGAAATTTTAGTCAAAACATAGAAATCACCAGAAGCATTTCAGTAGCTGAGAGTTTTGGTGGTTACTGCTGTCTTTCTGTTAGTCTCTCGGAGTGCACATCTTTTTTTATCTTAAAGCAACTTAAAAATGTAAGGATACATTTTCCATATGAATCTGTGTTAGATCTTCTGGACTGTTCATGAAGGCACATTATTCTGTATAGTTGGGGTTTGGCTGATCTGACTCCTTCCCCCCAGTCCCCAATTATGTGACCAATTTAGTAACATTTGTCTATTGTTTCTGCCCCTGCTTTTCCAGATAAGACCAAAATGTAGTACTTGGACTTGTAAATGCCAAGGAATTTGCACTTGGCAAATTACAGATTTGGCAAGAGATGATTTGGGGGGATGTTCAGTTAATTTAGCAATCCATGAGGTCTGATACTTAGGGAGCAGCTGTAATGGGACAATTCCAGCCCTGCCAGCCCAGCAAGGTGCTGTTTACTGCCTTTCTGCCTTTGTACCTAGACAGAGTTTAGAGAATAGGGGGAGACGGGGGGAGTGTGACAGGAGATCTCTCACCTTCTGTGGGGAAGCTACTACATGCCTGTGATGGTGGCCAGGGTTGAGCAGGCAGCACTTCCCTCTCCATGTGGTTATCTTTCAGGTCTCAGGGATCAGGGTGGTGCTGTTCTGTGCCCTCTGATGCTTAACCCTTAAACTGCCACTCTCATAGAGTGGCCAGCACTGAATCATGTGGGAGCACAGGACATGCACAGTCAGTGCCCCTGGGCTTCAGAACAGCTGTTCTCTCTAATATTGGTGTGATTGTGTCCAGAGCCAGAGGGAGCTCTTAAAATAAAATTAAAACAGATAAAATAAAGGATCCCCGGTACTTGCCTTGTTTGGGGTTTTACTCTAAACACTTGCCTAATTAATTAAATGTCCCTGCAAGTCACATCCTTTTCAAATGAGCTTAAAATAGTTCCAGTTTCTGTTAGAAGTCATTTGAAGAGGTGTGGTGGTGCTGCTGCATATCCCACTGAGCATTGCTTGCATGTGTGCAGGCACACTTCCAGCATTAAGAGTACAGGAAATAAGTGGGTGAGGGTAGTGTGGGGCAGCATGTTACTTAGGGAACAGGGGAAAAGTCTCATGCAGGAGAAATGCTGGATGAAGTACCATGAATTTAGTAGTGTGCTGAGGCAAAATCATATTAAAAAGTTGGACAGTCTTTACTAAAAGGAAGAAAATTTGTAGATTGGTCTCACAGATCTAATATGTGACCTTT
>NW_020955801.1:59359-121239 GCF_003031625.1 Empidonax traillii
TGAGGCTGGTGAAGGGACTTGAGCACAAACCCTATGAGGAGAGGCTGAGGGAGCTGGGGTTGTTTAGTCTGGAGAAGAGGAGGCTCAGGGCTGACCTCATCACTCTCTACAACTACTTGAAAGGAGGTTGTAGCCAGGTGGGGATCAGTCTCTTCTCCCAGGCAATCAGCAACAGGACAAGAGGGCACAGGCTTAAGCCCTGCCAGGGGAGGTTTAGGTTGGATATTAGGAAGAAGTTCTTTACAGAGAGAGTGATCAGGCATTGGAATGGCCAGCCTAGAGAGGTGGTGGATTCACTATCCCTAGAGGTTTTTAAGATGAGGCTGGATGTGGCACTGAGTGCCATGATCTGGTAATCACAGTGGGATTGGATCAAGGGTTGGACTTGATGATCTTGGAGGTCTCTTCCAACCCAGTTAATTCTATGATTCTATGATATGTGATTAGGTCTCGCCAAGTAAAAAAGTTGAGAGTTTGATGGATATCTGCTACTGTCTTCTCAAAAATCAGAACAGCACAGAACTTGAGCATAAGGTTGGAAATTAAAATTTCGATGTTTTTATAAATGTATGAAAAGCAGCTTATTTCTTGCTATTAATTTTAAGGTAAGGGAACTAGTCTTATTCTAGGTATTGGAAAACTTAGTTGCCCAAATTTCAGTTGCTTTCTGACTGAATGCTGCATTCATATACGTAGCTACTCAGATGTGGAACTAGCACACAAAGTTAGCTTGAAAGATGAACTCTGCCATGTCATAAATATGTTAGGAATGTAGGATTTGTTATTTCCAGAGTGCTGTGTTATTTCCAGAGTGCAGCAGTTATCTGCAGAGTGGTTGGTGGTTTTGTTTTGAGGTTTTGTTTTGGTTCTTGATTTGCAGCTTAATTCTTATCCAAGGCGAATCAAAATATACTTCAGTTCCATTTCAAGAGATGAGGTTCAGGTAAAATTTGTTGTCTTGGTAAAGAATGGAAAAAAGCTAAGTACTCCAAATGGGAAGGAGTAGTAGAGAATTTGTAGATTGAGAAAAGGAGACAAGACAAAAAATGTAGATCAAGGGAGGGGAAAAATGGAAAGGAAAAAGAGGACAGAAAACCTACCAGATGGAAGATTAGATTGGGAGTACTATGCTTGGAAATAATTGAGATACAGAAAAGGAAGTAACATCAAAAAAAAAATCATAGGAAGAATCATTATATGAAAGCATCATATAACCTCATATAATATAAATGAAACTAAATACTGAACTTTTATGTCAATTTGTGAGATTTTTGAAAATTGTAGTGTTAAAGAGTAATTCTGTCTAATATCAGCTTTTCTGTTGTTGGTGGCATTTTTTTAATTTCTGGGTTTTGAAAAAGCTGAGCTAGTTTCTTATTGAGTGACATTTCTAAATTTTTTTTCTCCTGCAAACCCCAATTATTAAAACCTGTGTGTAACTGGAGGGAGAGAAAATGCTTTATTTTAAAATGTTACTCTCTGCCACATTCCTACTGTCACTCTTTGCTTTTAGGACTGAAAATCAAACTGACCTTCGCCAGCTACTCTAATGCAGCTGAGAACACATGTTGAGAGGGCAAAGGCTTGCACACGTAAATGTGATTTTGTACCCTTGGTTCATGCCAAAAGAAAGTACAATTATTCTCTGCTCAAAAGTCTCAGTGGGAACCCTGGCCATTGTCAGATGGGTGCTTTGTGCACATCTGCTGCATTGCCCAATGCTTGACTTGACTGCTCACCCTTTCATTGAGGATAAACAAGGAAATAGAAACTCCTGCTTGTGTAACTAAAAGGATATGAAAGGGTATGTCCCAATTTGAAGCATTCTAGCAAAGAGTAGCCTGGCTTGGAACAAATACAGAGGAACAAAATATATACTTATTTTACAAGGTCAGAGTGCTACGTCACGTGTATAGCTGTGGTACCATGGAAAAATAATTATTCTTCAGACTTTTAAAAATGTGGATATCCAGGCTCTGAAGTATACAAGTAGATCAATAAACAAACATGTCAAGTGTGATTAGTGTTGTGTGCAAATGGACTGGCATACAGTCCTTTCTGTTGAAAACGGTTTGCTAAGAAACTGTTTTCACCCAAGTTTAACCTTGGGTATGAAATCGGTGTGATTGTTTATGCCTTTGAAAGAGTGCTCACAGAAAAAGGACAAAACTAACTTGATTTAAAAAAAAAAAAAAAAATCCATGACCAGATAGTAGCAGAAAGTTCAGGTAGGGTTGATGAATGCTGTTTTGACAGGCTCATGTAATCATGACAATGTGGTTTAAAGTTGCAGGAGCTTGCAGCAAGCCTGCAAGCTGACACAGCCTCTTACCTTCACAGTTTTAGAGGCAAACTTTCTCTTCTGATCAGAGATCTTGGGTAGGCTAGTCACCCCTCAACAAAGCCCCTGGAACAGAGGGAAGTTTTTATGCTGTGTGAAGTAAGTCATCATGCTGGAGAAGAGTTACAGAGCACCTTCAGAAAAACTCCTCAGTTTCTTAACCAGACCAAGGGGAGGGCAGTGCACAAGCAGGAAGCCGGGGCACCTCAAACAAATCTCAGCTTGGACTTTGCAAGATGTAAGGTGAGCAGATGCCCTGCCAAGTAGCTTGTGTGAGGATAGAGCCATAGGCCTATACACACACACGCTGTCAGCAGGCTCCCTTTGTGTTTCACTGGGCTGCTACACCCTTTCACTTATACCTCCCCACTTTCCCTCTGGATGGC
Source organism: Empidonax traillii (assembly GCF_003031625.1). Classification (NCBI taxonomy): domain Eukaryota; kingdom Metazoa; phylum Chordata; class Aves; order Passeriformes; family Tyrannidae; genus Empidonax; species Empidonax traillii. The sequence continues at coordinate 62,087 of NW_020955801.1, forward strand.
TCCCACCACTCTCTTATATGGTCATTCCTTACCTGGAGTGTCCATTTTCCCACTGTTTCAAGAGATCCTTCTTTCATAGCAGCCAGTGTCATGTAACCATTTCTCAGAGAGAAGAAACTGAAAAGCATTTGGCCACAGTAAAATGTGTGGGCTTTGACCCTTTCATGTGAGAATACTGATGCTAATGAGGGACTTGGCATCGTGGATAAAGCATGTATGCTTTGTGAATAAAGCATGTGTGCTGTTTTCCCTTAAGAATAAACTTTTTTCCATATTTTTCATATACTGTTATGTTAGTTTCTTTAAAGTGAAGGAAGCCCCTTACTCCCACTGCTGCCAGCATCTTTCAGCTGCCTTCTGGGCTTTTTTCAATGCATTCTCTGTTTCAGCCCGTCCTCCCTTTTCCCCGCTGCTACATACAGAGAGGACTGTATGACTGTCTGGGTGCCTTCCAGTTTAGGCAAGTGGCAAGCCCATCTACTTTTATATGGTCAGCACTTTTAGAACTGTTTTTAACAGTATCCCTGCGTATAGAGTTAAAGCAAGCTGTCCCTCATATACAGGGATTAACTTTACAGGCATAGGTGCAATACTTTCAAAACAGATACCTCATTTTGGCCCATAAATAGGTGGAGCAAGCTTCCTTTGAGGAACAGCCAATCATCCTCATGGAAATATCCTAGTATTTTGGAAGCAAAACTCAAATGAGGATTTACACTTCAGAGAATTTCACAGTCATCTCAGTGGAGTTTTGTAGGAGCAGACTCTACTGGGAGACATTCAATTTTCAACACCTAGTGTCATTTTTGGTGACTTAACTTTTCTTGTTTGGTCTGCAAATGCTTCTCCAGAAGGGCATGGATCTGATGTCATATCTGCATACCCCATGCAGGTGTCTTGGATAATACAGAAGTGCCTAAAATAGCTCTACTTGCCTCTGTGCTTGCATCTAAATCCCATGCTGCTTAAGCCTCTGCTCTAATGTGTAGGAAAAGGCATTATGTTGCTTCAGGTGTCATTACTGGATAAAGCATTAAGTGAAATTTTGACAGCTTACAAGCTTTATAGGTGTCAGAGGTGGTTTTCAACAGAGGCAGAGCTAAATGCTGTGTCCAGTATTTCGACTTAAAAGTATCAACTTAAATCATTCCTTTGGTCAGAATGTTCCTTCTGTAAGGTTTTATTCCTGTAACCCTCCTTGTTTCAGCAGCAACGTACTGTATGAATCAGAAAGTGTTCTCAAATGTGTAGACTATCTTCATATGAATGTATAAATGCATTTAGGGTTTATAAAATACTTGCAATGATGATCTGGTAGTATCAAAAATGCTGCTTGTTGTGAAAGGCTGCAGTCTGTACAGCCACTTGGTGCATAGCTGCAGCCATGGGTCACCTTTAGCTTCTATTGAGTGGCTGAAACTTGGAAATCATCATTTGCTCTAAGTTCAGACAACGAGAGAACAACTAAATAATTGCTACTTTACAAGACTGTGGACAGCTTGATCTGCATTAATCTCAAAATTATTGGCATTTTTCTTTTTATGTTTCTTCTGCAGTAAATTGGTTCACTTGTCAATTCCCAAACTGAAAACTCATTTTTTGACCCAGAGACATGTGTCCCTAATAGTCTGTTTCTCACAATTTAGGGAAGCCTGAGGAGAATGAGAGAAAAGTAGCTGATTACCTCAAATCATTTTTGTTCATGGCACAAAGCGTCGAGCATGTTTGTGTGCAAGGTGCATCTTGGTCGACTCACTGCCATGAAGTTTTGAACTTCTTCAGCAGCAATGTATGTTAGTTTCTGTGAACATTCATAGCAAAATATTTCTTCTTGGCTGTTGGGGAGGAATGAAAACAAACATAAAGACCTCATTGCCATCATGGGATCTGGGTGATATGATGTCTTTTAAATGAGGTTTTTACTTAAAATCTTGCTGGATTTAGTGGCTGGCTGAGGCAAATGTTTCCATACAAACATACATCCTTGGTCCTGACTCTGAGGGAGCAGGAGTGCTAATTTTTTATGCTCATTTTTGTGTGGATAGCAGGTAGTAGATAAGAAAAAAAGTGTCTGAAGATTGAGAATGAGGGCTCAAAAAATTAAAACCCACTTTACTAAGTTCTTGGCAGGGCAGTGTAGTGTACGTGTAAGGTTATGAAGAAGCTAGTGAGAAAGCTTCAGAGCTCCAAGTGCCCTTTTTTGCTGTCTTAACTGTATGAGGCATATGGTGGGTTTGATTTGTTGTGAACATTAGTTTGACTTAGCTTCAGGAGCCAACTGACACTTCTTTCTGAAGACTGGGTTCAGTTTTGTTTGACATTTGGACTAATCAACTGAAGTGACATCATGGACATCAAGTTGTGCTGGCATACATCCTAAAAATGATCCTGTTGGAAACTTACAGCTAAATTTCCATCAGTGGAAAACGTACTTTCAGCAAAAGCAAAACTTCATATGACATCATGATAAGGTTAAGAGTTTGTCTGTAAGAAAACTTAAAATATTCTGTATGGGAGAGGTCTCCCATCCTACCTGAGAGATCTTTACATTGGATAGTTTGTTACTTGTTTTGTACAGTTTTGCTGAACCACAGCACTCACTTCCCTCCTCAGCATTTATAAGGAGGAGAAAGCCAAGACATATAGAATCATAGACTATTGAACCACTATATCAGTATTATAGCCCATCGCGTGAAACAGAGACTTTGCCAGGTCTTGTTTGGTGGATTCTGAAAAGGATCCTGGCCAGCTTTTAGCTGGACAACTGCTATCAGCTCACCAAGTTTTCAGAGTTCAAATGAAAGATAAACAAGAAACTGATAGAGTTGGGGCTGGAGGCTCTCTTGTGAATGTGGGAAGGAGTAGATTTTTCTTTTTTTTTCTTTTTTTCTTTTTTTAATTTAGAGAGCTTTAAAAGTCTAAAGCAACTCCTAAAGAACTAATTATGTCCTGTTGAGCTGATTAAAACATATTTAGAAATACAGTAAAATGAAATAATTTGGTATATTGATAAAATAATATTGTTACCTTACCATACAGAAATGGAATTACAGTTCAATGTACCAGATATTAAGAGCAGAACCAAAGATACTTTGGCTGAAATAGACTTTTGGTTGCTGGAATTTTTTTTTTTTTTTTTGCACATTTACTTACCTATCTTCCTAAACCTTTTCAGATAGCTTTATGTAACACTTAATCACTAAAATAAGGTTCATTGAATAAGGATATAGTCGCTGATATTTAAATCTAATCTGTTACTACACCGAAAGTTTTCTGAAATCAAAGTCTGAACTCTCAAGAAGTGTTTGTTTGATCTTGGAGAAGATATCCCAGTGATTAATGTTAACGATAAGGTGTTGATTGGTGCTTGGGAGAACCTATTCATAGAAACAATAGACTATTATATTATACTTTAACTACCATATAACAATATTTAAGCTTTGCTCAGTAGAAACAATAGTCTTATTTATACATCCCTATCTGCGTCTAAACCAGCATTACAGTTTCTGCCTCCCTATGAGGTTGAAAGTACCCATTAACAATTTCGGGGCTTGAAGAGTTCGGTGCCATACCAAGGTACAGCAAAAAGCAAGTGAAATTTTTCAGTGTGACTGTCATCGGAAACTTGCAAAAAATAAAAGAGCCCGAGCTCTAGAGCTGTTGGCTGGTCTTTGACAGTTCATCTGAGAGGTGCACCAAGATTTGAGATGTCACAGGCTAAACTCTCCTTTTTTTGAGTAATACTGGACAAGCCCTTTGAAAAGCGTTTCATGCTTTTGCCATTTTGGTTGCTGCTAAGGCTTATGGAGGACAGTGAGCTCAAGGAAGTTGAAAATTAGGATCTAGCATAAATACTAACCTGTTTGAAGCATGAAGGAGGGCTTTCAGTATAGCATGCAAGACTGAAACTCAGACCTACAATCAGAATGATGGGCTGTACCCAACTGCCGGAGCTGTGGAAGTAGAGAAAGACCAAATAACCACAGGCCTACTGAATGTTGTCAGGAAAACAAGGGATAGGAAATGTCATGACAATGGGAAGGGAAAGCTGCAAATCCATGCAAATTGTATGGATTTTTTTTCTTTGGAACGACTGGGGAGTTGAGGGGGAAAAAAGGACTATGAAGAGTGAAAAAAGCAGACAACAGGCCTGTGTTTGCTCAAGTGTAGATTCATTTTTGAGCATCTTTGTATCATGATTTGTGGGTGTAGGGTGAGCGAGGGAGGACTACCAAGAAAGAGCATTGTTACAGTGGAATCTAACTCCAAAAAAGGGGATTGTTTTCTATAGGCCAAAAAATGGCAGCTGGACAAAAAAAGGAAGGAAAAATGTAAATAAGGGCAGACCTTTATGTATGTATATATTTGAATTTATTAGCTGCCAGTGTTCTCAAACGGCAATGGAATTTGATCCTTTATATTCCTAGTTATATGTATTTCACTCCTACTAGAATTCCTCTGAAAGATGGTTTGTTCGAGTGTTGGTCTGGTTTAATATTTGTTAGATTTCAAAATGCAGAGCATAGAGTAAAAGAGAAAACAAGATATTTCTTCTAGCTGAGAGAGCAAGCATCACAACAGTATCCCCAACCAATGTTGCATTACCCATTGCTAGAGCCTCAGTAAGACACCAGTACCTGTACAAACTTCCCAAGTGAATGGCATGGGGAGGTTTAGGCTGGATATTAGGAAGAGTTTCTTAACCCAGAGGGTGGTTGAGCACTGGAACATGTTTCCCAGGGAAGTGGTCACAGCTCCAAGCCTGACAGCGTTCAATAAGCATTTGGACAACTCTCTCAGGCACATGGTGTGGCTCTTGAGAGGTCCTGTGGCAGGCCAGGAGTTGGACTTTGGTGATCCTTGTGGATCCTTTCCAGCTCAAAATATTCTGTGATTCCGTGAAACCGTCACATTAATTAAATTTTGGAAATAGCGTAGACTTTTATATTTAGGGGAAAATAAAAAAATCCTGTCCTACTATCACAATAATACAGAAGGCAGTTAGTTGCTGCTGTTTCTTTCCATGTGCATGTGGATCACCTTGGATCTGTTTAGTAAGAACTCTGTTAAATCTGTACTTCTGGAGTCTCTGACAGGCTGTATAAAGTCATTATATGAAGGTTCCCCTTCATGCCTTTTCTATTTTTCTCCTTTCACTGGGAAATACCATTTTTGGAGTTGAGGAAATTAGAATGTCCTTCTTGCAGCTCTCAATTCCTGCAAAGACATGTCATATGAGCCCTCATACAGAGGAGCTTTCATGACCAGGGAGGCACTGTGGGACGTGTTTAATGTCACATCAAGTTTGGTCTAATACCACCTTAAGTATTTTCTGAGTAATTTTATGCGTTCTTCGTCCAGCAGCACATTTTATTGTGTGCTTGCCCATTTCACTTCTTTCTCACTTCTATACTTTCTCACTTCTATACTTTCTCACTTCTGTACTTTCCTGTATTTTAAAAAGCAATTAATTAGTTGATGGTTTCACATGCAGTAATTTTGTACTCAAGATTTTAATTTCAAAGACTTCTTTTTTTTTTTTATCAAAGAATTACTCTGCTTTTAAACCAATTATTGCAAACTGTAGTGTACTGAAACAGTATGGAACTATCTTCTTAAATCCACACAGGTGTGCTATATTCAGGTTTCACTGAAATCGAATTGTTCCCTGCCTATCTGATCTACCATTGCTTGGATACCTGAAAGAGAGATCACACCAATTGTCCTGTTTAATTTCATTTTAGGGGTTTTTTTTGTGTTAGAATGGGTAGATGATATAATTATGTCCCTTGTTTACTGGCTTTTGTGGGACAGGGTAATGCAAATCTTTTTTTTACTTTACACATGCATCCTGTTGGTCATTTTTGCTGTATATGATCTATCACAGTCTTTTTCTTAGAATCTGTTTCAAAGGTGTTGGAGTGATGTGCTCATTTCCTGTCTTTTTAAGCTCAGGCCTATTCTTTTTTATCTTGGGAACTTCATTTAGTAACCCAGGGTCTCTTAAGATCAGCAATGAAAGGCTCTACCACATTTTCTCCCTAAAGAGGTGGTGTGAGGATGACATCATTCATCTGTGCTAGACACTGACTCATAGGCATTTGACCCGAGGGTGGAACCCAGTAACAGGGGTTAACGTGAAGTCATCTGCGGTTGCACAATGCATTTCACAGTTGTTCTCCCTCTCCTTTTTTTAAACCATGTAAATAATTGCAGAGCACGGAACATAACGAACTACAGCGCTAGGGGCAAACATTGCTCTTGGGGCTCTTCCAGGCTGCTTTGTAGACCACAACGAAAAAGAGTAGGAAGAAAATTTGTGATAGAGTATTGGATTTTACATTTGGATGTAGAATTGCCTTTGTCCAGTAGCCAAAAAATGGAAAGCACATTTGTCTTGAAACCGTAATACCATACAACCTGTTGCATTAGTTTTTGCTGTGAAATACTAGACCTATTTTTAGATGTTTGGGGCATTACCATATTTTTTATCTGATACCACTGAGGCATAATTGACTTAGTATCTAAGACATGTTTTGATCTGTTCTTTGTTGTTGTTATTTTTCCTGACATTTTTTGGCTATATTTTCAGCTTGTCCACAATTGCTTTTTAGAATTCTTTGGTTCATATTCTGGCACAGGATCTGATCTCCTTGTGAAATACAGCCTGAGCGTGCATTTAAGGGCTGAAAGTCACCAGTGATGTAACTTGCAAGAACATCTGTAATATTAAGAGCTTTAGAGCTTTAGAAAGAGAATTACCTCTTGGGCTCTCCAGTTTCTTATGCTGTTTGAATCCTGGCAGAATTTGTCATTCAGTAATATTTTGGGACATTAGGAAATCTAAGGATTTCCCTTGTTAAATCAATGGAGCAGTGATTAGTTTCTGCTTTTATTGTTAAAACTGAGCAGGAGCATGACTCCTTCTCTTTGTGGACCATAGGAAAACACAGCTGTTCTACCCAGCAGACATTTGGGTTGGCTCATTAGATCAGCTGGGGAGTGTGGCTCCACCTTCCCCACCTATAAGTGATCCAGGGAGCCCAGCTGACCTGCCTGGAGGTAATGCCATCAGGGGGATCATTGCTCAGGACTGTTTCCAGGATCTCCCTGTCAGTTAGCTAGAAGTGGTTTGATGTAGGCTCTCTTTATCCTTTTACTGCATGAGAAACGTGCTTATCCCTGCTTCAAAAGCTGTGGAGAGGAGTAAACACAGTTTATTTTTGCCTTCTGGTGAGTGCTTTGTGAGTATTACGATCAAAAGAGAAGGACTTGGAGAAAACTACTGACTTCCAGTAGTAGGTTCTGGAAATCTTTTGAGTCTTTTAAGCAACTTTACATTCGAGTGTAACATGGTGTAACATAACATTTTAAATACATATCTAAGTGGTATATAATTATTTACTTAGCACTTTTCATTTCAAGTCTCTGAAATTCAGCTTATGAATAGGCAAGACAAGTGGGAATTTCTATTTGGAAATTTGAAGATTCTGTTCTAGAGCATTTGGTAAGAAGGAATGATTAAAGTTAGGGTTGTTACTGAGAAAGAGTGTTAGCGTATGTCCAATTCTGAAAAATACTCTTCTTCTGAAAATAATCTAAATGTTTACAACATATGAGACTAAACTCCCCCCTCCCTAATTTTTAAGACTTTTAGATCACTTCTGTTTTGAATTAGAAAGTACATTAAGTATTTCACTTCATAGCTCTAATGGGTAGATATATTTTAGTAAATGTCTTGAGAAAAGGAACGATATAGGGCTTGCTATTAGCAAAGTTCTCTCTGTGTAAATGCAGTGTAGGCTGCTTCTCTCCACTCAGCTGAGTCAGCAAAAGGTTTAAGCGTGCACTTGCTTTTGTATACACAGTAGGACTTTAAGAGGTTTCTTAATTGAGGGCCTTTGTCCCTGATGGCTGATTTCTGATTGAGTAAAAGACAGAAAACCTGGTTCTTGAAAAAGAGATTAATAGGTGGAATGTGATTCTGCTGCCTAATTTCATACCAAAGGATGACATGAAGCCTTGGAGTTTGTGAGGCAGATGTCTCACAAGTACCTGCAGTGGTATATAAGTAGTTTCCTATAAAATCAACAGGAGCATTATCTGAAACAGGATTGTGTACGATCTTTTTGGCTCAACCTGGAAAAAAGTATATTGAGTATTGAACGTCATCATAAAATCAGGGAAAAACAGTCTCTTTCCACAGGCATTGTTGAGTTCTGATGCAAATTCCATGCAAATTACTGACCTTGGAAACACCATGGGACAGTCTTTAGGTAGCCATAAGCAATTTCTCCAATGTACTAAGGCTTAAAGAATTTCGGTTTTGGTGTCAAACATTCAAGAGGTTTTTTTCAGGTTACATGTTTCTGGAGAAAATGTATTTGTTAAAGTCATTGCACAAAAATCTGCTTTGGTTATTCTTCCCTAGCCTTTTCCCAAGAGATTGTCTATCATTTTTCAAAAGAGTTTGATTAGTTTCTGTGCTAACTTTCGTCTTAGCACTAGAGGATGTGACTTCCATATGATTTGGTTAAGGTGGCTTTGTAAATAAGAGGGGGCAGATGGGTGTGTGATGATCGTGATGATCCCATGAAAGGAAAAACATCTAAACCTACAGGCACATAAACAGCTCCTAAACATTCTTTGCCCTTCACCACCTTAGGTGATGTACTTAGCACTGTGCTTTTGGTTATAAAAATATGCATTTAGAAATTAGTATAATTAATCAAATAATTATTCAAACTCTCCAGTTTTAAAGTGTATGTTTGCTGTGGTTTATTTTTTACTCTTGTACACACAACATCAATTTAAGTATATCCATAAACATTCTTTTTGTTGATTGAATCGCTTGTCTCTCCTGATCTAGTGAAATGGGGAAACATTAAACATTTGCTTTTGGAATTACAGGGAATTATAGTCACACTTATCTACAAGGTCTTCTCTTATGGAAGCACAGCAACAACTGGGCTTTTGTTTACGGCAGATGGTAAATTTGCTGAGTTTCACTGAGTGTGGAGGAAGAAAGAGGGAACCAAATAATTATTTCTTTTTTTTTTCCAAATCCAACAACTGAAAATCTAATCTGCAAAGCACTTTTTTTGGTCCCCCAACAAGAAAATGTTCCTCAGAATAAGGACAGAAATTGTGTTTGCAAGTCTTTGCTTCTATATGAAGAAAACATGAACTGTAGCCTGTACCCTCCAAATGTTTGGGGTTTGGTTTGGTGGTTTGTTTTTTTTTTCATCACAAGATTTTATCTTGTAATTCTGTATTCTTAAAATATAAGTTTATAAAGGAGAGTCTGTCAGAGTCTTAACTGCAGTGGTGCTCCTGGTGCTACTGCAATTTTTTATGTGTTTCATTATGCGTTGTACATAATTTCAGTATATGATGTACACATTCCTAAACATTAGGTATATCCTATGAAATAACAGCACCTCATAAAAAGGGATCATTTTCATACTAATGATATATTTAAGCTGTTCAGAAACTAACTGAACTCACAACTTATTTCCTGAGGCAGGATTTGGGGATATATTTAATTTAAATGGGGCAGTCACAGTGAGTTAGGAATTGTGAAATGACTGCTGTGTTTACCGCTTAAGAGGTGAAAAACTGTTAATTGATACATGAAGTCTTCCTTGCCAAGTAAATTCTCACATGTTTCATGTCTGCATTCTCAACAGTTAGATGTAAAAAGTGATCTGCACATGTTTAGAAACTTTGAAATGTAGTCTGCTGAAAACTTTGCTCAGCCTTTCAAGAGGAAGGTAAGGCGGGTTTTCCATTTAAATGGCTCAATTTCACTCATCATTGAAAACTAATGTCTTATTTGGCTTAAGATAAAATGCGAGTGTGAAATCACTTCTTAATGTTTCTCATATTTCTCGTTCTCTTCTTTACCTCCTTGCCTTTCCTTGTAATAAAGGAATTAGAATAAGGGGAAGAATCCCACCCAAAAGTTGAAGACCATGAAAGGCTGGAGTTACATCCTGTGTATTGCTCCACAGCCATGTGTCATTTGTTTTTTGCTTCTCTCCCCTCCCCTGTGTTTGTACTATTAAAGGTGTTTACACTGCACAGAGAAGATTTAAGTTTAGGAAACAGTAGTCTCACAACAAACAATACTGGAGGCTGCTCTTACCAGTGATCACTTCTGTTAAGATACACAATTTCTTCAATTTCTATAGTCTTTCTGGGACAGAAAAATGAAATCTCACTTTCTGCTCAGGCCTTCCAGTTCTTATGGTTTTATTGATAATTTTCACCTTTTGGGGTTTTTTTTTCTCCCCCTCACCTAGAGACCTAATTCTGAAATTAGGGGATCTTTTAGTGGTTTGTTTTGGGGTATGATTTGTTGGGTTTTTTTCATAAAAAACTTTTCACTACAGCTAGCCTGGAGGAAGGTCAGAAAACGAGTCTGAGATTTACCCCATCATGTCACTATCCAAATGAAGGCTTAAAAAAATCTTAGCGTTAAATAAAAATTAGGGTTTCTTCTTCTGAGAATTTTCCATCAACTTCGATTTACTGAATTTGCAGTGACTGCAGGAAAAAGAGCTTGGTGTGAGAGCAAATTATTTGTTTGACCTTTTCCATGCATGTGAAGCAATTTTTTTCATAACTGCCATGTAATTTATGGGTTTGTGGAAGATAGAGTTGTGAGATAATTCATTTGTCTGAGACAGTATGTATTGAAGTTCTGTCTCTATGCAAAGAATAATGGTCAAGAAATCAGACTTACATTGTTGCACCCTTGAGCTAATGTATAATAATATAAATGAAAATGAAATAATGTTAAATGAAGAAAATTCTCAGTGGCAGTTAAACCTAAACCATTAGTCAGTGCTCTAGTGATTGATCTAAGTCTATATCGGATTTACGTTCATCAGAATCTGAATTTACTTTGCACTTTTTTGATCTCTTTTGGTGCAAGCAATAATTTGTGAATCAATACTCTTCAAGAAAATGCATTTCTTGTATTCCACTTCCATTAGACTGAAGTGAAGGTGAAGTCGATATGCCTTTTATTTTAAAGAGGGTAAGGGTAATTTCTCAGTATCTTTTCTCTCTTCCATCCATGTGTTTAAGGGTTCTGAGACACAGTGAGAAGCATGTTCTCTTGTGCACTGCAGGATTCCTGGCTGCTTTACGTGACAGTTTTAAATTAGTGCCTCTGCTTTCATTTCACTCTGTACCTTTCCATCATCCATTTCAGCAGTGAAACTTGACTTGGTGTGTATTGCAGTCTAATAATGACTTGCCTTAGGAGCTGTCTGGCCTTGTGCCATGAGCAATCAAAGTGTCATTACTCGATCGTAATATGAAATTTGCTGTATCTCATTGCAGTGATAAGGAAATTTCAGAGGGTGAGGAAGGAGGAGGAATAAGAACATATTGTGATAGAGAGGACATACCATGGAAGAGAAGTATTAGTTTTAGAATTAGCCATGTGTTCCTCACATTGGACAAAAATAGCCCATAATAGTTCAGATAGTTTAATGGTAAATTTTTAATTCTTATTAAATATTTAATTTATTTGAATTTAAGCAGAACTGAGATAGTGAAGAAAGAAGGCTTTTTTTTTTTTTCAAAAGTTCTGCATACCCCTCACAGCCCAAATCTTTGGGCAGAGCAGGCATGGGGAGGCTGGTCCAGCCTCAGGTAATGGATTTCCATACTAACAAGTTTTTGCCATCTTTGGTTTGTTACAGTCACAAAATAAAAGGTAAGGTCAAACCATCACAAAGAGTCACTCTAAAGCTGATTGTATCTGGGAAATACCAGAGAAAACCCAGGCAGCTGACTTGCTTAAGTGATTTTCTAAATCCCATCTGGCTGTCTTGTTCGGCATCTATAGCATGCAAGTACTCCTATTTTCAATTTGGCTGCCAGACTAGCAATTATTTCACAAACCATCACATAACATGTCTCTTTCACACTTTAAGTAGAAATATATGGATAATTAAGTCTCTGTAACTCATACAAACATTGCTTTTGTGTTTTGCTTCAGCAAAAGGGCTTTGCACAGCAATAGATGAGGGTACAGGGTCAGGAGCATAGAATAAGATTTCTCAGAAACTCACATTAACTAACATCATGCGCATTGAGTTAATGGAATCTTGTCATCACCTGTAAAATTTCTGTCAGCAAACATCTGGGTTAGATTGAACTTCCCAATAAACTGTGTTAAAATTGACAGGACACAAAAGGGTTTGTGTGTGAAATGTGGAGATGAGAACTCTAAAAATCATGGTGTTTCCAGACTGTCATCTCAAAGAATTAAAGTACCCTCAAGAGGAAGATGGGCAGTTTCTGTAGAACTGGACTTGACTTTGCCAATTCTGCATGTAAAAAAAAAAAAAAAAAAAAAATCATCTAAAAAATTCTAAATAATTTAAAATCTCTGCAGACGTGTCAAAGCCTAGACTTTGGCACAAAGGAAAGGAACTTTGTCTTCAATTTCCATGAGTATCTACAATCTGTTGAATATAGCATGCTGAATCCATGTAGAAGGAGCTGTGTCACTGAGAATGGAGGCCTAGATTTAAAAGCAGATAATCTGCTTGGACTTTTTCTGTGTTAGAAACTGCTCACTAACAAGTTGTGAATGAATTGTTCATTCCAGACTCTCACTTAGGTAGCATGTCCCTATTGCAGTTAAGTGATGTCAGGAGACAGAGCTATAGAAGAAGTACAAAAAGTTATTTTTCCCAGGGAACAATTGACCTGCTCTACTATATTTTGTTCTATTTTTGTGGCCACAAATAATTGTCAAGAAAGACAGGAAATTTTATTGAAACATAAGGAAAAGCATTTTTACTTGATTAAACATAGATAACGTTACGCAGGCTGGTTGTGGAGTCTCCCTCCTTGGAGCTATTCAAAACCCTGAGCCATGTGCTCCTGTTGACCCTGCTTTGAGCAGCAAGGCTCAACTTGAAAATTCTCCAAAGATCCTTTCTAGCCTCAACTATTCTGTTATCCTGTGTAAAAGTACACTTCAGACCTAATTTTTCAAGCTTTTTCTTTTTTGCACCTCGATATTCTGTAAAGTTGCTTGAGGATCTCCACTATTAAACCTCTGTGGTTTCTGTTATGTGATCTTCCCAGTGATTTAGAAGTGGCTGTGTGTCTGCCTCCTATCTTTGTTGAGGGAGACTGGCAGATTGGGATTGGGAACAGCACTGGGTTTTATGAGTGTGGTAGGTCTCTGGAGAGGACTAAGGTGTGACACTAGCATGTTGGTGAAACATCGAGAAGATATGAGTTGTTTATCCAGTACTATGGCCAAAATTACTTGTAAGATCAAAAGATTCATATTCCATTGAAATAAAGTTTAGTGTTTAAACATTAGTAAAGTTTTGCTCAGGAAAATGCTTTTTATCAGCAAAGAAGGGACATTGAAGAGAGTGAATGAGGTATAAGGTCTTGTGTGCTTTTCTGATAAAAATGGGTACAACTGATAGTCTTTAAAATAAGCTTCTGGTTATTTTTTGTTGCATTTACCCTACTTCAGGTGAGGAAATGCTCCAAGTTAATTTCTGAAAAGTCTAAAGTGTTGACATGAGATGTACTATTTGTTGATAGAGGAAAGAGGCAAAAGGTTTTGATGTTTTAGGAATGCATAGTCCTGATATTGTGCAAACCTGGTCTCCATCTTCATTTCACTGAAATGAACAAGGCTGTTCTTTAGGTAGGAAGGCTTCTTTTGTCTAATGGCATGAATCCACCTTTTTCCCCCAAATATGACTGTTGTGACAGGTGTGTTACAACAGCTGTACGTGGAAAATCAAGCTGTACTACTTTGTGGGTCTTATATTAATTTTCAAAATCATGATGTGTTTCAAAATCATTGATTTCCACATCCTGTTGCCTTGTTCCACCTTGCTATATTTCAGTTTTAGCTGATTTTCCTGCCAAAGTACTTCTGATTTTCTATCTGACTCTAAATTTCTTCACTGCATGTTCACTGCACTCCTGCAGAGCTGGTCCCTGGCTCTTATCCTGCTGAGATAAGAGGAAGTGGGAATTAATTAGTCACCACGGTTGTCTGGAAGTCTTTGTCCTTGCCATCTGACTTTCTTCAATATACCTTTCTTTACATTAAATCCTTGACTTTCCAACTAGTTTTCAACTACCAATGGATTTAGTTTCTGGAAATCTTCTTGTCTTATTGATCCTCTATTAAAATTAATATTCCTGGTGCCTACTGCTCCTTTTGGGCAACGTGGGGAACAGTGTGCAGAGATTATTCACTTGACAGGGTCTACCACTTGTTTATGAATGTGGAATTCTCTACGGTGCACCTGATATGCCAGAGATAATTATCCCTCCTTATTTCACTCCTTTGCAGTCTGTTGTATTTGAAAAACCCAGGTCTTAACACTGAATTTGAAAAATGCATTTCTAATACTTTTAAAGCTACTTACTTCAGTAAGAGAGAATCAACCGGGTGACTAGCAATTGAGAATATCAATATAGCTTTATTTAAAATACTTTCTGTGAGATGGGATGTGAGCACCTTCTGTCTCTCCGTTCCCTCCAGACTAGTCTTTTTGTGCTTTAATGTATCTGGGGCAGATGTCCCAAAGAGGAGCAGTCTCCTCACAGAACAGCGTTAAGTGCTGTCGAGACCAAACCTTCAAAGCCTACCATGCCATTTCTCAAAGACAAAAACAACCAAACAAACAAACAAAACCCAGAAAACCAAACAAAAAACCCAAAACACCCCTGAACTAGGCATTGTGTCAGCTGTAAAAGGCACAGAACAGATCAGTGGGAGTGACACAGGAAAATGTTGTAGAAGCTCCTGTTTAAGCTGTTAAGCTGAGGCTTTTGCTGTTGTGATTTTTATAGCGTTTGGGAGCTGGGGGGGTTTCTTTCTCAGAGATGAGGCAGGGACCAGGCTGTTTTCTGATTTATCTAGCCCTTCTCTTCTATTCCCCCCAGTATTTATCTAGATTTTCTCTTTAATAAGCCAGTATTGAAAACTCAGTGTAGTTGTATTTTATTTTGCAAAGACTGGCTTAGACCACAAGGCCAGAAAATGAAAGCAGCAGAAGCTATCTATTGTAGGACCAGGAGATATAAACATGCTTGTGTATAGGGCCCTGCAAATTACTTTTGCCCTCCTCCCACTCCCCAGACATATTTTTTTTCAGCTCATTGAATGTCATTTGTGCCTATGCATGGAACAGGTGTCTCTTGTGAACTCCTTAAATAAACTGAATTTTCAAAAAAAGATAGTGATGTCAGTTTACACAGGTGCAGACATCATTCAGGAGAATGCTATTTGCACACAAACACACTACTGTTTACTGTCTGCTCTGCAGTCAGAGCAGTGCCAGAAGGGCACTGAAGCAAGATGGAGCGTGGTTTGCTTTGCTGCTGTCGATTGATGTGAACTTTCATAAAGTTCCCTCTCAGTGGGCAGAGTCCTTTTTGCTCTGTGAAGCATTAAAAAATGCTTTCAAATAGTGACTCAGAGGAAAGCAGAAACTGTTACTAATCATGGTGTGTGAAATGGAATAGAAAATGTGCCTGTGTGAATCTTCTTGGTTTTGCTTGGGAGTTTAGCAGGAACTTTGATTTTGTTTGGTTTTTTCCCCCCTCACCCAGTAGTATGGGAGGGGACATGCTAGGAATAATTTTAACTTGCAGCATCTCTCAGGGTGTGACAATGCCCACCAGTTATCTTTGAGACAGCTCTGCCCATGCAAAAAAACCCAACTCATTGCAGATGTCCCATGAGCAAAGGAGCACTGGACAGGACCTGGCAATATGCATTTACCACCCAGAAAGCCAGTAGGATCCTGGGCTGTATCAGAGGAAGTGTGGGCAACAGGTCAAGGGAGGTGATCCTTCCCCTCTACTCTGATCTGGTGGGATCCCACCTGGAGTACTTCATCCAGCTCTGGGGTCTCCAGCACGGGAAGGGCATCAACCTTTTGGAGCAAGTCTAGAGGAGGGCCATGAAGAGAATTAGAGGGATGGTGCACCTCTAATATTAGGAAAGACCGAGAAAATTGGGAATTTTCAGCCTGGAAAAGTGAAGGCTTTGGGGTAACCTAATTGCAGCCTTTCAGTACCTGAAGGGGCGTACAGGAAAGATGGAGAGGGACTTTTTACAAAAACTTGTAGTGACAGGACAAGGGGAAATGGCTTCAAACTGAAAGAGTATGTTTAGATTAGATATTACTAAGAAATTCTTTACTGTGAGAGGGATGAGGCACTGGAACAGGATACTCAGGAAAGTTGTGCATGCACCATCCCTGGAAGTGTTCAAGGCCAGGCTGGATGGAGCTCTGAGCAACCTGGTCTAGGGGAAGATAACCCTGCCCACGGCAGGGGGGTTGAAACTAGATGATCTTTAAGGTCCCTTCCAACCCAGGCCATTCTGTGATTAACAACCCCTTTGAGCTCATCATCTTGTCCAGTCCCAAGATAGGAATGAGCACAGCTTATCTGTCAAAACAGGGTAAGCAAGTAGGAGCAAACCTGGCCATATATAAGTCACACTCTGGGCGATCCCAGCACAGGATGGCTTTATTAATACAACTCCAGAGAATTTAATTTTCCTCAGATTTCCCAGCATTGCTAATGGTCTATGTAACTGCCTAAAGCCCAGAGTGGCTGGAGCTGCAGGATCCCTCTCTACCCTGGTATCTATGCAGTGCTGGACCTTTCTGCCACATGCTGTCTGTGGTATGTATGGAAGGAAAAAGATCTGAATGCATCCAAGATATCTTGTTCATCACAGACTTAAATAAGAGCAACAGTAGGATTCCCAGCAGGAACCTTTTCCTTCGTGTGTGTATATATTTCAACTTTCGAGTGAAGGATGTCCACAGAAATGGTAGATGTTTCTTTGGCAAGAAAACCCTCAAGCTCTAAATATCAACCAGTGCCTGTTAATTCAGCTTTCTGATAAAAATCATGCTTGCCACACCCTCTTACGTACATTGGTCTGTGTAATTTAGTGCATTTGGGGGGAAAAAAAAAAAGAAAAGAAAAAACTTTTACAAAATCAAATTAAGAACAGATGTAGCTGAGCAATACTTTTTAACCCAGGAGTAATAAATGTTTGGAATGGACTGCTGTGAAGGTTATTAAGACTGAAACACTGGGGTCATTCAAATAAGAGCTTAGAGCATTCAAGGGGATGGAATTGGAATAGAAAAGAAGTGGATAACTGAACATTATCCACTGTGTTCTTGATGATGCATAACACCCTGTGCACTTGTTTTATGTTGTATGACCTGAAAATCTATCTGCATTGGTAAAACATATACTCAGGATTATGCCTTGGTAAAAGCTATGGAAAGTTGATTATAATAACAAATGCCAAAAAGTCAGTCTCTGGACTCCGTCACTTGGGAAAAGTTGCCTGAGGAGAAGAGCTGTTTGATTTTATTCCTTCTCCGATCTCATGGAGGACAATGATGTGACAGCTTGAAACATTTAAAAACATTTAAACTTTATACTGACTGTGGTTACTGTGGAGAGATTTAATACACTTCAAGTTTTGAGGAAAAAGTAATACTCTATGTGCAGTTTTAAGTCCATATTGAATAGATTATTTTAAAGATAGGAAGTAGAGACTTGTGATGTTCTCAATCGATGCAAATGAACAACAAGAAAAGCCCTACGCTCTATGCTTGCCTCTGTTTCTCTGGGATTATTATCAGATGTTTGTCTAATCAAACAGCTGGAAAAGCTACTGCATATGGATGCTGCAACCAGCTCATACTGTTACACCTGCATCTTTCTTGACTTTGCCAATGTGATTTTTTCTCTCGGTTAATTCCATCAAAGCTAGAATTACTAATTTTAAGTATTATTTCTGTAGATAGTACATATATTTGCATGTACGGAACCTTAGAGAGACTTGTGAGATACCATTTCAAAACACTAGTGATTAGCAGAGTGATGTCAAGTTTATCATGGAATGCACTGGCTCTCCTTCCAAGAGAGAAGGCGAGGGAAGGGAAGGAAAGCTTTTAATGCTTTTTAAGGTAGCAAACTATTCTTTGATTGTAAGGACATCAAAAAAACCCAGAAGAAAAAAAACAAAAACAGTTTTAAAAAAAAATCTAAAGTCTGTTAAACTTCAGTGGTTTTTAATTTGTTTTTTTAATATATTGTAATTTAAAGCACTGTTAAGGATTGTAATTTCCCATTCCGTCTAAGACTACAATTTGTTCAGCTGGGTCAAAGAATTCCAGGAGTTGTTCAGAATACAAAAAAGATCACATCAAGGCATTTTTGTTTGTCCATATTTAGCTAAAAGAATAATTCCAACTGTCCAGGCATTGTGAGAACCTGAACTATTGAGGCAGAAATGAGAAATTAGGTGCACAAAAAGGATTTGCTATGAAGTGACATCTACAAATCTGAAGCCGGAAACAGAATTTGAGTTTCATATTTTCTGAGCACATGACATGTTGCAAGATATGTTTTAATCCGGTAGCTAAGTAATAAATCTTAGTGTTCAGATTCGTGTTTAGAGTTTTTACCTATGACTTTATAAATCCAGAGAGGATAACAAAATGAGGAACACCATCGTTTAAGTCAGTAAATCCTTAGTTAAGCCACCCTCAGATATTGTTTTTAGAGGGCTTAATTTTATATTGGGAAAGATTGGAAAAAATGGAGAAAAAGAACTTCCCTGTTGTACTGACTTCTCAAAAGTAACAAATTTTAGTAGTTACTTGTTTAGGGGTTTCAGTTATTCAGCTTATAAATAGCGTTCTGAGCATTAATTAAGCCTCGCAGCACTGTGAGTTTGATTTCATTCCCATTTTAAAGACAGTGTGGCACTGAGAACCCAAAGATTATGATTTGTTCTCCTCTCCTCTAATTGTCATACAGTAGAAGAAATTAGGCAAATACTTCTTTGAGCCTGGGTGGTGGTTACCTCAGAAAATGACATTTGCTTTCTTAGCTGTGTCCGTAGCTTTCTTCTATACGTCCATGATGAGTACCTGACATGGATTCTAAATACTTACAATGCTCAGAAACCCAAAACAGCTTTTCTGCTGCAAACATCATTTATCAAAGCTGTAATAAGGGGAACTTGCACAAATGACTTGAATACAATGGAAAGTCTGTAAGCTCCCACTACCTCAGTGAAGTTGTTTCTAAAGTTGTTATAAAACAAAGGGGAGCTTTCCCTTTTATTGTCTTGCAAGGATCTCATTGACTACTACAGACTTGAACTTTAACCTTGTAGGCTATTGTTCTTACCAAATTATAAAATATTTATGAGTGGCTAAAAGAAACAACCTTTTTTGTTTTCTTATAAGATTCTCACAGCAGAGTGAACTGACCAAATTTTTATTCTAAATTGTGCGAGTTTATGATGTGAGGCATTCTGAAGCTAATAGTTGCACTTGTAAAAATAAAAAGGGAGAAGTAATAAAGAGCAAGATCTGCAAATCACATGAAACCTCATCAAGTAGCAAATATCTTTGGAGGTGACTTTTAGTAATGAGAGAAGTCAGAGTGCCTTAACAACTTGTTGCCTTTGTTCCTGTTACAGGACAGTCCAATGCCCCTATATTAGACCTTTGTTAGTCCAACTCTCTCTCAAATGGGTACCTTCCACATGTGCCTTAGCCCTGCTAAAAGCAAAGACAGCATGACATGACCTCTTTTCCTGTGCACATTTTAGCCTGGAGCTATTGGTCCAGCCTGTCTGAACTGATGACAGTCTTCCAGGTGCTGTTCTGATCTTAATCTTCTGGCTGAACCACAGGCCTAGCATGGTAAGCTATAAATCACCCTAGGTCACCAAGAAGTCTGCTGGTGTCATTTCTAATTGACCTCAGGGTAAAGAGACCAGCTTAGTTCTTAATTTCCTAGGTTTACAGATTCACAGGCTGGCATTTCCAAAGCGGTGTTCATGACTTTTCAGTAATAAACTACACTGAAAAGCCTACAGCAACAATAATTTATGGTCTCTCTACTAGTCTTATAACACATGCTAATTGGAGGAAAAAAGTTATTTATGGAAAGTTTTCAATGGAGTATTGGGAGAAAAAAACCAGCATTGGAAAGCCTGTGTTTTCTACAGTGTAAATTCTTTTGTGTAAACATATTTAGAATTTTCTCAGGCAGTAGTAAGAAGAAATAGACTGTGGTATTGGAGGAAAAAGCCAATTGTTGCATAATGGGAGATTTGCAGTATATTTCATGGTGCTTATTGCTGAACAGCTCAGCTTTTTTTATGCTGGGAATTGGGAACTGGGGCTGGATCTTTGGTTGCACTAACTGTTCTTTTAAGTTGTGCTAGACATAAGAGGTTGCTCTCTAGGTGTAATACTGTGAAAGGATATGAGAAAGTACTTCAACATCCAAAAGAATAGAAGTTCTTGGTCAGTTTTACCTAAACCGGTCTTTTGACAGAATACGAAAACGTTTTGCTCAATACATTGCCATATTTGAAATGTATTCAACTGTTTGAATCAGTTTGAACTGATTCAAAGCTCGCTGAAAAATTCCTGACGAACTTGCTGTCAGCAAAACAGTTTTAGTTGTTTAATTGTTAAAAGCGATTTTAGATGTATCATTCAGATTTTTTTTTCAAAGGGAGAATACAATTAATCTCAAATTAAGGTACAGTTTGTCAGCACAGATTTGCTATTAAAATCCTTTAATACAAGTCTTTCCTTTTTTTTATTTTTCCTTTTTTTACTCTACCAACCTCTTGAATATGCATGCATTTAAAGTTAGTTAAATGTTATTTTGATGTAGAATAAGACAATACTGAACTCCTTTAAGTCTGAACAACAGTATCATACCTAGTCACAATTCCCGGAATTCCTGGAAAAATTCAAAATTGTTAGCTCTGATTCTTATCAAACTACATTTTCAACCAACATTGCATAATGAGTATCTTGCTTTTTGCCCATTTTCCAGTGCTGTTCTGGGCTCAGTTACTGCTTCTGAACTAATCCCGAATAACATTATTTTATAATCTTTCCCAAATTTTCCAAGACTTCTTGGGAAAGCTGTGCTGAGTAAAAATTTCAAAAGTGAAACAGAAGAATTTTCTTCCTATTTGTGAAGAACAAAATACTAAGTATAAACATGGTACTTCTACCTATTCAGTTTGAAGCATTTTGGGAAGCTGCCTTTTAACTGTTCTGGTTTTTAATATCAGCTTTATGATATCTTAAAAAAGTAATTTAGCACCTTTCAAAAATACAGCACTAATTTCCTGATAGACAAATGAACTTTACTATTAGGTTTGTTTTGGGAAGAATGACTCATTTATTCAGTTCACTGCTACTGACTGGTTTTAATTTGCTATTGATTCCTTATGGATTGTCCAAGTCACAAGCTATTTTTTAAGAGTTATGCCACTATTTAATTTGGCATTTCTGACCCAAGCTTAGCTCATGCACGAAGCTGTGGATTTAAGACACTTAAATTAATCAGCACTCAGTCTAGTCTCATACTTGTGGATTACATTTGTATTCCAATGATGTTACTGGAATAGTCTAAGCAAGGCAAAAAAATAAACAGACTGAGCCAGGAAAAAATAAATTTCATCTTTCAACCATCTTTCTGCTCCATATGGTCTGCTCCTTTCTTTTAACCAGTTAATTCTGTAGCAAACCTGTTTTAGAGAAATGTGCAGCAAGGTCAAGTCATGATGTCCCCTGGGGCAGGGAGTATGGTGTGGAACCAGCACATATGTGAGAATGCAGATCCATGTCTTGCTCTGAAGTAAATGTCCGGTTCCTTCCAAATTCTTCTCAGAGGGTTTGTCATAACCTTACCATGCAGTTTCATTTTTTCCAAGTTAATTTCCTGGAGTAATTGCTGCAAATACCTGCTTAATGTTAATACACTTACAGTATGCTTTTATCTGAAAGACATAGGAATTTTTCCAAGATGTTTTATATGCCATGTGAAGTCCTTGGTTATATCTGCTCAGGCTGTTTTCCTGTTATGTTTTCTGACACCTGGATGTTGAATATTAAGTATCAGTGCAGGAAGTAATCAAGAAGATTGCAGCTAGTAATTGACATAACTGTCCCTCAATTTAAAATTTAATAAGGAAATTTAGCAGATTAGCATAATGAAAAGAAAATGTAGTCCAGTCACATGTGGGAACACTAGCAGAGACTGAGAAAAAATACAGATCTTAACTAGCAAAATCAACAGTGACCTCCAAATATAGAAGGAAAAAAAAAAGGTTCTAGAAGGCAAGTAATTTCTCTTATAGCTATTTTCCAGCTAAGAAGTTCTTCCCTCTTCCTTGATATTTGATGATTCTCATATATGTGTATGCAGAAGTGACACACACATCCTTACCAGCACTGCCCCAACTCTCCCTCCCTCTCTCTCTCTAATAATCTATGCTTCTGCTTCCTCTGAATTTAGATAATTTTAAAGGCTTTAAATCACCACAGTAAGTGCCTATTTAGTTGGATTATCAAAAATAGTCAAACTAATTAGTTACTCAGCTCACTTAGGAACAGGTCATTGTAGGCAGCTTTGTCCCCTGTCCCCACTAGCTGGACTCTACCTGCTGGAGATGAACATGCCGTGAATCCCAGGAGCCTCATCTGATAGTGCAGCATTAAGTTGCATGCTATGCCTAAATCCCAGTTAGAAAGGAAATGGTGTCTTCCTCTGTAAAATATAGATGAGCACTGGGTTAAATCACTGATGCTGCTTTTTAATGCTGTCAAGGAATGCTTCAAGAAGGACCCGAGTTTCTGTATTATTTGGATAAGATTATTTTCCTACAGTTAAAAAGGAAGAGAACTGCTAGCAATCTCCTCAGTGTGTATTCCTTTTCACCCAACCCACTTGCATCGTGAGGGTTGAATCCAGGCAAAAGCCTGGGAAGCTTTGCCTCTTTGCTATCAGTGTGTGTAGCTGTACAGAGGAAAACACCTCTCCTGGCTGATGTGCAGATGCACACACAGCCGGCTGGAGGTCTGACCTCTCCTCTTGTGAGATTTAAGGCTGAGAAGAAAATTCCCTCTAAGGAGTGAACGTAATGACATTTTGATCCCTTGAGAAATGCTGTCGTAACCCTGCCTAGATTCTCACACTGTTTCGATTTTATTTTTAGCTTTGGCATTCTTGAAGATTAATAAGCATAATGTTGCTGAAATAGCTCTGCCAGTGTAACAGTACCTGAATAAAGTGTTACAGAGCTGAGTAATAAAGCTGAAATGATGGCTTAGAGAGAAGCACATGCTATAAATGGCACCATTTTTAGAAAAAGGTCTATTTTTGTTTTTTTTTTTGCCAGTGGGCTTTTGACTTGTTGCTGTTTCAAAACACTTGCTAGATAGTGAACCACAGAGAAGTGTGTAACAAAAATTGCAGTGAGTGTTTCCTGGGAGCGGGACCGAAAAGGGAAGTACGAGAGAGAGGTGAATTGCACATGTACTTCTTCATTACTCTAGACTTAAACTATTGAAACACCTTAAAAGAAGACTTTTACCTCTAATATCTGCTGCAGAAACTAGTGAACATTCATTCCTAGGGGTTTTTTTAATATCTAAAAACATGTGAAACATGTCTTTCCATGCACACTGTCTAATTTGGTTGCATTTTATATTTGTTCCTATCTACTGGTTTTTGTGGTACAAACGTTTTCCACTACCTTCATTCTTAATAAGTAAGTCACGTGAGATTTTTTTCTTACTGTGTTGCATAGGTACACCTTAAAAAAAAAAAAAAAAAAAAAAATCTCATGGTGTAAAACTGAACCTGCTAATTATTTCTGAGAAACTTAACACAAGAGACTTGTTTGTAAATGTTATGAATGGTACTCAATGAAAACTTTGTTTGATTTCACTTATGTTTAGTATAATTTGTTCTGCTCTAGGGCATCCTGAGAATAGGAGATTGTACGCAAATGAATACTGAGTGAAGCAAAGATCATTAAGAGAGGAACTGGGGGGGAACCACACATGCTGGACACAATTATGTGTGTGTGTTATATTATGCTATCTTGGACACATCAGCACTGACTGCTTTGTTCCTTAGAATGACCTTTGATCAAGAGAGACTGCATGTGTCTTTGGTCATTCCCACATCCTAGGCTACTGTAGATGAAGGGAATTTCTGTGGTGTCTTAACTATAATCTCACTGGGAGCTGCCTCATTGTGTGCAAACACTCTGGTAGATGTCTGCCTTGTTGGGAGTTTACAATTGGAGGAAAGGATGGTGGCATTACCTCAAGCATACTAGGCATTGTGCCAGTGTAACTGAGCAGATGGTGACCCATGGGTCATGGGACTATATTTCTGAGATAGATGGGAAAGGAAATTCTACAGTTTGCAGACCAGATGGAGAATTCTCACAGCACTGGCTGTAAGGAGTGTATCTACACGTGTGTGTGGTGTGTGTGTAAGAGAATGTCGAATCAGGGTAAAATAGCAAGTGGATATTATTTAGGAAGAAAAACTTATCAGTGGCTTTTATGCAAGAGGACGTCAACTCCTTGCATTTTCATGGCTGTTAAGTGCATATAGTTTCCCACTAGTGTCTGTACTTAAGTCTTTTTTTAGATTATACAGCACTTGAATTAGTTCTGTATGAAATATCTATAATTAAAAAGCCCTATTCTTCTTATACCAAAAAGACAGTTGATTTACTTTCTCTCTAGTATTCACTTTATCCAGATTTTTCTTTCAAAGTGGGGTTCATTTCCAAATAACTTCTTTCTTTTTTTTTTTTTTTTTTTTTTAAACAAAGAGAGCACCAGGTGCGAAGTTTCTTTACCTAAAATGAAATTCTCTATCTACCAGAATTGCCTTCTTTCTCCTATTCTTTTTTACGGTTTTTGGGTGCTCTCAGTTGGGTCACTTGATGGATGCTTGCAAAGCAAAACAGTTATTCCTCAAACAATAAACAGAGCTGTGGCTTTCAGATGACAGTATTTGTATAGGGTTTATTTGCAGTTTATTTGCACAGAAAAAATTGCTGCTATATTGATCTGAAAATATAGAAATTATTTAATCTTTGGGAATAGAGTATATACTTCACTAGATGGACTAACTTCTGATAGATTTTTTTGTATCACAAAATGATATGTGCGTCGCTAAAATAAGAAAGAGAGGGATTTCTTTTTATGAGAAATTTCCTTTGATTCTCTTTTAAATAAAAGTCTGCAAGTACGTGATCCTTAAGCCATTCCAGAAAGGAAAATTCGGTTGTGGGGTCTCTTTCTCAAGATAGAAATTGCATAGAAATCAATTAAAAGAGCCTCCTCCTGGTCTCTCTGCAATGATTGTGACTCCAGGAAAGGGCAGTTATTGTGCATTGTTCAGAGTTTAAAAAGAAAGAGAAGTCTTGAGCTCCTTTTGCTTTGTGATTTGTTTTCCACCTGGAGCTTAACTTCTAAAGAAAACAGTTCAAGAGGAGCCTTAGAAACCCTTTAAAGAATGAAGAGCATTAAATTAATAAATATCTTCAGAAACACAAGCTATAAGGTAGGCCATAAAGTTCTGGTTGCTGTTATATTTCATCTTCAATCTAAAGAAGCAAGGCAAGTGGAGGTAGTGGCAGCTTGCTTTCCAGTCAGTAAGAAGTATATACAAAAAGGAACTGCAAGAAAAGTACTTGCCATGGAAATTTTTAAAAGATACTGTCTAGAGAATTTTGTGTTTCCTTCATTTTCCTTAAAGGGCAGTATTCACTAACAACTGGATATGTTGACATCTTTTATTTGAAAAGCTTAAGAGTAATTTTTCACCGTTGTTTTCATTTTTCTCCTGAATTTTAATGGTATTTAACCCTGTCCCTCAAAGGTACCTTTGTGCCTTTTGAACTCAGTGCGGTGGTTAAAAGCTTTATGGGCAGTTTTAGAACTGGAGTCATCTTCATTCAGTTTTGTTTGTGCTGAACAAAGTTGGGAAAAGTAAGAGGGAATTTTGGTTTTGCGCCAGATAGTCAGCAAGTGGTAGGAGTGAACAGTACCATTTCAAAGCCAAGGTCTGGGCAAGGTTTCATCAAGGAGTCATGTCCTTAACACTAGGGCAGCTTTGGAGAGATCTGTAGATTCTTACCTGTGGGACTATATCAGGACATGCTGACATGTTCTAGGTGGCAGACTTTTAGGCATTTAGGTCACATCTGTGGGTAGAAACTTTGGTATCTAGGTAGTTACATGCCTCTGAGATAAGGAAACACGTCATTATTTGTGATCAAGATGGCTAAAGAGGTGGTACCTGTCTCTTTGTGCCTGTGTCTCTAGTCACAAGGCCCCAAGTAGTGAAGCACATGTCTAACCTTTAAGCAGGTGTGGCCTCATTAATTGAAATAGGAGTACTTGTGCGCTTATAAGTTACACATATGTTAAAATGCTTGGTTGAACTGGGGCCCAGATTTCCATTTTAATGGAAAATTCATATGTGCAAACAGTAATAGCATAATTAATCTCTTTTCATGAAGTGTTGGTTTTAATAATTTTACTCAGGGTTTATTGTGCATAGAACTTTTCATCTTCAAGGCCTTTTACAAACATCAGTGCAGGGATTTAAATTGGGTGTATGATTGTGAGAATTGCTCAGTGTTATATTCAACTTTGCAATTCTGTACCTCTGTGTTCTTGGCAGGAGGCTGGGTTGGCTAAACCAGGAACTTTGGCTCTGTCTCCACTTAGCACCTTGGCAAATTATCTCCCAGGTGGAATTCTGGAGGCTGTAAGTTGCTTCAAACTTCTTCCAGGTCCAGGTTTTCAAACTAATGACTTCATTCACCACTGAGCAAAGCAGAGGTGGTGATGTAGACTGTGTTTGGCATGCTTGGCTCTTGTCCCTTCCTACTCTTCACCGCAAGAAACTCAGAAATGGGAGAAGGACCAGAAATACACATGGACCAAAGTTACATTTAAGATACAGACATAATTCCTGTCGTGTTCAGAAATGTTTGAAGTATGTGCTCAGATCTCAGCACTGCCTGTATATTAACTCACTACAGCATTTATGTCGATATGTAGGGTCTCAGCATCTGAGGATGAAGGACTAATTCCAAACACGTTTCTGAGGCATGAGGAGCATTTGGGGTACAGTGATGCTTCCCGTTGATTCCACTTGTGAGGCTGCCATGCAGCAGCCTTACTGTACAAAAGACCTGGACTGCAGTGATCTTTGGGTTTTTTTCAAGAACTGGAGAAAACCCAGTTGGGTTGGCTGACCTGCTTGAAGTGAGGTTTCTCATTCTTCCAGGTTCTAGCCATCAAGTAAGCCTTAGCCAGCCACTCCCTTACTCCCTCCGCAACGAGATGGGGGAGAGAATCAGAAGGGGAAAAGTGGGAAAACTTGTGGGTTGAGATAAAAGCAGTTGAATAGGTAAAGCAGAAGCCATACGCACAAGCAAAACAAAACAAGGAATTCATTCACTCCTTCCCATCCACAGGCACATGTTCATCCATCCCCAGGACAGCAGTGGTTACTGGGGAAGACAAACCCTGTCACTTAAAATGTTCCCCCTTTTATTCTTCTTCCCCCAGCTTTATATGCTGATGCCATATGATAAGGCATATCCTGTTGGTCAGTTGGGGTCAGCTGTCCCAGCTATGTCCATTCCCAACTTCTTGTGCACCCCTAGTCTCTTCGTTGGTGGGGTGGGTTGAGAAGCAGAAAAGGCTTTGCCTCTGTTTAAGCAGTGCTCAACAATAATGCAAACATCCCTGCATTACCAACATTATTCCAACACAAATCCAAAACACAGCCCACTATGGCTACTATGAAGAAAATTAACTCTATCACTGCCAAAAGCAGTACAGTGTGACCTTGGTTTTCCTCTGTAAATCTCAGTAGTAGCAGCTATGTGGGAGACCCTAGAATTTTTTTTCTCCCCCCAGAAGAAAATATCCTTAAAAGGATGTTTTGGTTTGTTTACACAGTGTTTTCAGCAAAAGTGCTCCTCCTACTCTTGCAATTTCCTTTTCAATGGCAGATGCTCAAAATATTTACTTCTGTCCCTTTCAGAGCAAAAATTTGCACAGTTCATGTTGCAGAAGAGAACTTACCATCTTTTCTCATCTTCCTGAGAGGAAAGAGATTAAGTTATGTTTTACAGAAAGAAGCTTTTTCCGTGTGGGTGACTCTATGAATTACTGTGTGTGACACCAGCCTCCTTACTGAGTTGTGTATAACTTGATACAGAGCTTGGAAGATATAGAGCTCGACTGAAGTATAGGGAAAGCCCTCTTTTCTGTCCAGTAGTCTTTATGGGTGTTAACATTGCTCAGTTGTGCTTTCTTCTCTTCACCCTTCCTGGAGGTAAAGAAGATGTTTAACTCATATCACGGTCAAGCGACCACATTTCAAATGCCTGAAATCAATCAAAATATCATATGAGGGAAGGGAGTAATTAAAGTGCTGCGGTAGCAAACAGGCTGATCCTGTAAAAAGATGAACTCCAGGTTATAGGAGGTCCTGGATTTAATGGTGTGCTCACGTTCATTGCTAATGTGTGTGCCACTGTGCTGTGCTTAAGCGATATACGTGGGAACTCCTGAAAGATCCTCTTCACATAACTAATAAGCCACTAGAAATTCTTTAAAGGATCACACCCTTTAAATAAAAGTATTGCCTCATTAGGAATATCAGAAAATAGGGAGGCTGAACAGAGATGAAAATGGAGCTTGTGACTTAACAGTTGAAATGGAAACCTAATTAGTCTGGTATTTTAAAGTATTAACAGGGAGCCATAAAAAAAGATGGATTGGAATGAAGAAATTTGTTGTAAAGAAATTACTGGATAGTGACAAAAGCCCAATTTATTAACACTCCATGATGTGGAAACAATGAAAAGGACATTAATTACTTTACTAGTCCTGATTTTGCACCGTCGCCCAAAGTAATTGGTTTATTGACCTCTCTTTAATCCCGAATAGTTCAAAAAATTAATTTCAGTGGCAAAAATTAAGTTCTGTGCAGGAATGAGTTCTGTGAAGGAGGTAGTTACTCGTAAATAGTGTGGAGTGAAAAGAAAACATAAGTAGTATATTCATATATATAGTGTAAGCGTGAAAGGTTGAAACTAATTACAAACCTGAATACATCTAAATCAATAAATTACAGCCAAACACAGATATTTTCAAAGTGATGCATGTAATGCCTTGCAGAAGCCTGGAGAGGTAGAGAGGAGTTTTTATAAAAACTAGAAATGAGGAACTTCCTTTCAGGAATGAATTGTTTTGAGTATGTGCTTAACGATACTTGAAAATAAACTGAGAATAGAAAAGAATACCAAATACATCTTCTTATAACTCCTTTTCTTAAAATAAATAAATATATCTGTCACTGATTGAAAATTAAGGCACAGATTGAAACTAGGGCACAGAGAATATTACAGATATCCTGCCCTCCACATACAGCCAGATATGTTTGTAGCGATGTATCACTTATACTCAAGATCAGATAGAACAGAATTGATTAGCAATTTGTGACTGATGGAGAATTTTTTTAAACTAAGTTTCCCATAAGAATCTCTTGTGTTTATCATAGTTATAATGAACAAGCATAAGGAATTTAATAACTTTGGCGTATCAGTCTTGATATGCACCCAAAAGGCAGATGATGAACAGCAAACAAGTAATTTTGGCTTCTGTTTGGTTTGGCATACATTTAGAACACAGAAGTTCATGGTCAACAGCTGGAAGTGGGTGAAACCTCCATGGAAATCCATGTAATTACAGTAGACAAGTGGTCAAAGAATGCCTTGTTAATATGTCCAAGTAGGAAGGCACATGATACAATGCAGTGTGTATCACTGCTTTATGTAAAGTTATAGTTTGTTGATCAAGTCAGCAAAATTCAGTATAGTGTCACTTTCACGTATACAAAAAACCATCAAGTGTCAAAGCAGCAATATTACTTCTTTTGAATATTACTTTTTTCTGGAATATCTTGCACTCATATTAGGGAACTTTATTCAGGCTGTTTTAAACTTGTTTCCTTCAAGAAATGCACTATATAACCAAGTCTCTGTCGAGTGAGTCTATTCATGTACTCAAATATCTTGGAATCATAGAATCATTGCTTTCCCTTTACTAAAGCTTCTCTCAGTTGTCATTGAATCATAGAATAGTTTGGGTTGGAAGGGGCCTTTAATGGTCATCTAGACCAACGCCCCTGCAATGAGCAGGGTCATCTTCCCCTAGACCAGGTTGCTCAAAGCCCCACCTAACCTGACTTTGAACATTTACAGTGATGGGACATCCACAGCTTCTCTGAGCAACCTGTGCCAGTATCTCACCACTCTCACAGTAAAAAATTGTCTTTCTCTGCTCCTTCCTTTCTTGCCCTGTTTTACTCTTTACCTTCATTAGGAGACTCCTGCTTTCAGGCATTAGTTTACATTATCCAGCTTATAGTATCCGTATGAGAAATATGAATGGTCGTCACTCCTGTCAAGGTTTATAACATTCAGCTGGTTAGTAGATTTGTCTAAATGTAATGTTTAATCTGTAAGTGTTCAAAACAGTTCAGTTAAAAGATGAGGCTGACTAGACTGCAAAATCTCAAGTGCTGCTAGGTTTAGAGAGCCTTGTCATATATATTTTACTTCATTTACGTTTAGGTGTCTAAAGAAGAGTATCAGAAGGTACTTAGTGCTTCAGGTTTCTTGGGGTGTATTTGCTGACCAGGGTCCTGTTTGTACTACTTGGATATATTAGGGAGATATTTTGTTATAAATCTGTAGTACATAAAGTGTATAATCTTGTAATGGGAGAGAATTAAGTCTACTTACATACCTTGAAAGTAACAAGTGAAAAAAAAAAAAAAGGGCTTCTTCTGAATTATTTAAAGAGATAGTAGGAGAAAATGCCTGTTTGGTGTTTTATTACTTAGTTGTCTAAGAAGTAAATTGACCTTTAACTTTAAATTGAAACTGTGGTTAGTCTTTCTTCACTCCTTTGTGTGTAGGAGAGAAAAAAGTTAAAACTGTTTCAAAGTAACTTTCTTTGCATGTGTGATTTTTGTCTTCATAATTGTAGCTGTTATTTCCATATGCCTTCTCTCTGGCCTCTGTGCTTAGAAAAGCAAGCTTAGAAAAGAAACAATCAATTTTGTTTTCAAACTGAACACTTGGATAAACTATTTAGCTCCGATCTTCATGTATCCTTTCCTAAAGGACAGAGAGAACTTCATGCAGGAATGCTGCTATTCTGTTTGAGTAGCTTAGTACTAAATTTTCCTAGTGAGTATTCCTACAGAAACATTCATATGCTGAATTTTATTGTCTGCAAGAGGTAAGCTACTCTTAAACAGTATTAAAAAGTGATTTCAGGTTGGGGTTTTTTTGGGATGGGGGAGAGTGTGAGTAATAGTGTTAGATGCTGAATTTCTACTCACTTTTTAAGGGATGCGGTGAATTAAGTTTGTTTTAGTATGCCTAACTCTTCAAATTGGCACTGCAGCATCAGAACATGACTGGAGCTCCTACATTCTGATATATTCCTCCCCCAGATCCCTAGTGAGAGCGGTGCGTGTTACTGCATTAATGTTTTTTGGTTGGGGGTTTTTTTTTCCTTCACTTTTAGCTCAGTTGGTTGTTGGAGGCAACCTTTTCCATGCAGAGATTTTAGAGCATAATAAAGCTTTCATTCATAGGGAGGGAACCTGATGTTTACTTTTTTTGGCAGAATTCACTAGTCACTCACCAGTAAATCTAAAGTAAAAGCAGACGCGTACAGATATTGAAGTGCCTCTATATCCACTGTGACTGGGTGCCTGGGGAAATTGGTCGTATCATGAATGAAGGTAGTTGGATTCGACTTGGACTGAGTTGCTCAGAAGTAAATGTCACTCCAGTGCAATGCTGACAAGGGATCTGTGTGATGTTAATCCAGTTTGCAAGGTGACAGGTGTTCTTACCAAACTAGCTCACGGGCACTCATGTACCCCTGCACCAACCTCTTAACAAAGAAGCTGGGGCCAAAATACACATAGAAACTGGCCTCATTTTCCTTTAAAATGTATTCTCGAGAAACAATAAGAGAACAAAGAAAGAACGAGTTAAGTAAACAGTAGAATTCCTGTTCTCATTTTATGCAGAAGAAATTGGGCTTGCACTTTTTTTTTTAGTGCTGTGAATCAACACCTGTTTCCAAAAACTTCACCACAGAAAATTGGAAAAATACCCAGCCAACTTCAAATCAGATAAGTAAATGCGTAGAACCAGTTCCTGGCCATAGGGATATTTGAATTCCAGACTTGAACTTTGTAGATTTCGGTGTCTAAGCAAGCCCCAGAATTTGCGTTTATTGGTATAAAATCTAAGGATAATCTTATCTTTAGTTCACCATTTGCAATAGTTTACCATTTAGAAATTTGAGGTAAGAAAAATGTAAGAAATGTAAATGTAAGGAAAATGCACATCTCATTGTCCCAAGTGAAATTCCTCTCTTTCACATTCTTCTGCGTACTGTCTTTTCTGATTCCTCAGGAAACTAGCAGCTTCTAAGTCTACCTATTTCTGCTCCCTGCCCTGCATGGCTACTGATACCCTTCTGCTGTCCTGGCTATGAAAACAGACCAAAATAATATAATATAATACTTTTATGTTAGTACATCACAGCACATCACCACCTCACACTGAAGCGTTGGTTTTTAACATCTTTTAAAGAGATTCAAAGACTCAACAAAGAAAAGAATTTTCTCTCCGTTAATGAGTTCTGTGGTAGCTAAGCTTGTTACGAAGACTTTTAGATGATTTTGTAAATAGTAGGGCTTTGAAAGGAAAATGTCTACAAAGCTGTTCTAGATTCCATCCAACAAAGAGACTGTATCATTCGTTTCAAAATGTTAATGTTTTTTGTCTCTTCAACTTCATTTTGGTCAAGCAATCCCATATAAGTCATCTCAGTGCAGCCATTATTTATAGCTAATAATCTCCTTTAGCTGCCAAACCGAAACTAGATCTCCTTCACTCTTGAGCTGAAAGCGCTTTTCTTTTTACAATGTGCTGGAAATGTGCCAATTTACCAGTTCCATTAACTTAATGAGGTCTGACAGCCTGCAGCAAATTTTCTCATAATCTCTCTTGGATTTAAATTTGGTGCTGCACAAACAACTGAGTACAACCAAGTAGTTGCTTTTTAACTCTATATATTCTAAGCAAAATTCTTTACACATCTTATAAACAAAGCAAGCTCAAGTCTTTCTCTTTTTTTTTTGTGGACATTTTTTTAATCATGCAGCAATTATTAAATTTACTGATATACTCTTTAATTTTAGCAATAATCTGAATGCAGTATTTGTGTTGACCTGTTAAACATCAGTATTAAAACTTCAACTGCAAGTGATTTCAAGTGTAGTGCTGTTGGTGGTGAGAGAAGGATGGTATTTATTTATTTTTATAATACACCTGAATAGTTATATGAGCTGTGAGGTTATGTCTTGATTTTCACAGACTAATAAATAATCACTCTTATAAGGTCAACAGTAGTTTTAATGCAAGGTTAATCCTTTGCTTCTGTTTCCTAATACTTTCAATGATTTCTGTTCACTGAAGGCTGTAGTGTTACTAAATTCACAAGAAACAGAATTACTGGGCACATTAAACAGAACAAAAGTAAGGTCTTGCTTTCTCTTGCTTGAATTCCGTCTGTCTACTAGAAGTAGCCATATGCTGAAGGGAAAGCTGAAAAAATGGACTATTACTCGTTGCAAGAATATTGGGTTTTTATCTGTATTTTTTAGTATCTCTAAATCTGGTAAACCATTTTAAATTTAGCAGCATGGCATTGTAATAGAAAATTGCTAGTGACATGTTACACTTTGGAAATGAGCTTGCAACAAAGGTTTGATCTGAATTTAAAAAGGTTAGGGCTATTTCCCTTCTCTGTATTAACACTTGCACTGTGAAGTTTTCACTTGCATCAGCATTTCCTGAGAAGCTGTAAATTTTGTCTTGGAAGTGCTTTGGACATTACAAGACCTCAGTACTCGGGGTACAAAGTATAATAGAGAAATACTAAGTTTGAAAAGCACCTCAAGTAGAAATATGACATCTTGCACTGCCTCTTTATCTGAAGGGTCTCCTTGCAAGGGCTTTGTGTGTTTTGCATTTTAACACTTTTTTGTAAGTATTAACTCTATAAATATTATCAGGCTGAATATTTGTACCTCAGCCCAGTTCAGTCTTTCAGTTCACATCAAGTTCTGCAAAGTTAATGCATTAGTCCTCTGTTTAATCTGGGCTTTTTTCCCTATAACATTCTTTTGGTGATCTGTTTCTGGTTAACAAGAAGGAAAAAAACCTTTGGCCTCATCACTACGGAATCTTACGTGGGAGCTTCACCTCACATGAGGTATTGTCCAGTTCACTCAGTGGAAGTGTTCATGTATTGAGAGCATGGAATTGCTACTGCGAGGCCTTAGAATATTTTTAGCCAGTGCTAAATGCATAGCTAAAAAGAAGTTTGGGACCTGTTTTTCTGTCTTTAATGTGGGTCATTTTATCAGTTCAAGCCTCAACTTCTCAGGACAACTGATTTAAAATCTCCCATGAAGTAGCTGAAAGACAGCATGGGGGTTTGCCCTAATGCTACTTATTCCCCCCACCCTTTTTTTTTTTTTTTTAACTTAAGAGGAATTAAATCACAGTTTGGATCCCCATACATGTCTGATTACTACATGCTTATAGTAGGGCCATTTACAAAACATTCTAATTTTATGTTCCTTAGGTTTCATGGCATTCCCCCCCACCACCTCCACCTTAGGCAAGGTCTTTCCTGAGTCCCTCGACGAATCTGGTTAACCTTAATGTCAGAGTTAAAACACTATTGTATATTTTGTTGCTGTTGTGATGTCTTATGCTCACTCAAGCAAGTGCATTGCACAGTCTGAGAAAAAAAGGATAATTTGGGGGGGTGGAGGGAAGTAGAGGAGCTTTGTATCCTGCTGAAGCATTAAGCAATTTTGTAGCAGAGCTGGATGTTTCTTGCTACATTTCTGAGTATTTTCTGTAAAATCAGCTCAGCTCAATGCAGGTTACTTGAAGTGATTGCAGATAAAGTGAAATATTAAAAGAATGAAAACTTTTTTTCAGGACTGGTACCCTTGAGACAGCCAGGTGCTGTTAAGTCTGCATGAACATCAGCATAGCAAGGGCAGTAACCCAACAGTGTCTAATGCCACCTGTGTATCAGTCAACTGTGCCTTGAACTAATGAACTTAGACTATTAGCATTCATTTATTTTTAACATCAGTGAGCCTAGTGAGGCTGTGTTCCGGCCAATGACCCTCTTTTTATAGGAACAGTCATTTTTAGAAAATGCATTAGTTTCTTGAACAGAAGAGCAAATTTAAATGGAAATCTGTATAATTGGAAAGCCTAGTTAAGAAAACTACATTAAATACAATAAGTGAGAGATGGAAGTGAAATGTGAATAGAGTTGCTAATAATTAGCAGCTGTAGAGAAATCTATCTAAACTCTCTTTTCTGTTTTAATATAGATTTTGCATTCTTGTTTTGCCACTGTGCTATAAATGGTCATACAAATGTTGCCATTCATAGGCACAGAAAAAGGTAGGAGAGCTGGGGACTGGGAAAATCTGTTGTACTGGCAGTTTTGAGAGCAGACATAGTGTTGAGCTCGGCTTTTGCACTTTGGCTGTAGCCATAAACCAGGGCTTTCTTCCTTTCAGATTCTTGCTTGTTCTTTGTGCCTTTATAAGCAGAGATACCCAAATATGTTATGTCTGAATGTTGATATATGTGTAAATATGATTGTAAGTTGGAAGATAGCCTGGTTTATATTTGTGCACGTATATTGTTTTCCTTGCACTTTAATTCACTGTGCTTTTAGGAAATAATGGGCTAGAAAAATGTTAATTCACCAATATATACCGCCCTTTTTTATTCCTGATGCTCTTTTTCTTGATTGGTACTTCGAATAATTTCATGGGACTCTGAATTTTTGGCTTTACCATAGGTTCCCTGAATAACCTTGGACAAGTTGTTTAATACACCATGTTTTCACAGCAGTCTAGGAAAAGGTGGTTCTGTGAAGCAAGAAAGTAGATTTCCATAATAAATCTACCAAACAAGTCAGGCATAGCAACTTCTAATGAACCCTTAGTTTGTAAGGACTTTTTAATTGGATGAAATTGTCCTCACTAACAGATTAGAGTATTTTGAAGAAACTGCACTTTGACTTCTTAGACACAACCTCAGCAGATGCTCAGGCATCTGTCCAGGTATCTAAAGATAGTAGAAGGAATTCCAACCCACTGACAGCAATAGCAAAACCTTTATTGACTTCAGCAGGCCAAGATTTTACCCCATCACAGATCTACACTAACCCTTGTGAAAGGATAGCGCTCTGCAAATGGAAGAAGATGAGAAATAGGGCACATCCTCCTGTATTGTGATATATCCGCCTGTTATGTTCTCTTCAAAAGCTGGTGTGAATGCATAGTTGAACATTTAACTTTAGGATGTGTGAGAAAAACAAAGAATAATGTCATTCTCTTGACATTCCCATGGTTCTTTCTCACTGACAGGTAATTTTATATTTGATACATCCAGAACGCTGATTTGAGCACTGTCAATGCCAGCATCTATGTTGTCATTTTTCCTGTTTAAACATAGATACCGCTTTGCTGGATACCTTTCTTCAGCTTCCAAGAACTTATTCAATCTTCTCTAAACACATTTTTTAAATAAAAAAATCATGACCATTTTAAATTGTTTCTAGTCTTAAGAAAACAGAGAGTATGTTCTTGTTGAATTCAGAAAGAAAAAATAAGTACTTTCAGGTCAAAAGTTCTCATGTTCAGTCCTCATTGCCAATTATCTACTTAGGTGAGGGTACATTACAAAACCTAAACATTTATATGTTATTATATAATCCACATGTTTTTATTTAAGACTGTCTTAGTAACTGAGTAAAATACATGAGTAATACATAATAGCACAGATTTTTTTATTCCAGTTATTTTAGCTATCTCACTACAAGTCTCTGAATCCACTGACTTGAAGAGGATACTTGGATCTTTGGCTTTTGATGCAGGTCATTTTGGCCTTTGCTTTAGATGCAGATCTGCATGTATTAAAGTAGAAAAGCAGCTTTGAAAGGTCTGACCTCATTTAGGGGATACAGTGTTTCCTCCACTTTGTATTCTGTTTCTTTTTTCCTTCCAAGCTAATACTCTGATATTCTCAGTAAGGCAGTATTCCCACTTACCTGACTGCAACTAAATAATTGTCCTAACAGCTTGTTATTAATGTGTCCTTGGAAAGAAGCAGCTTAAGGGGTCAGTACAGGCTGTGATCTAGGATAAAACATTTCAGGACCTTCCATACTGCTGGGAAAAAAAGGAGCTAAATGCAAAAAGCAAAACAAAAAAAAATTCACAAATTCAATTTGGTCACCTAGTTATACAAATATAAATAATTTGTTTTTTGTTCCTCTGTTTTGTCAGGTTTATGTATGTGTACACACAGGCAACATATGTAAATACTGTTCAGAAGAGGATAATGCTTAAACTTATCAAATGGAGAGAAAAGTATACTTAGGTGTATTTAAACTTGCATTTAAGCCTAGGCAGAGGCCATTTGATTATGGGACAAACAATACCAATTTGATAATCTGTTCCAGAGAGCAATGTCATCTAGTCTTCTCAATGAAATAGCAGTGGATAAACATCTGAAGAACTGAGCAAAGATCTCATCTGGAGTCTCTCAGACTCATCCAAATCTCATGGGTTTTCAAACTGGGTCACGAAAGTCTTATGGAAAAAGATTTTGATCTGATTTTTTGCTGTTTTGTTAATTCCTGCTTCCAATTCAGACTGGAAATTTTGCAAAATTGTTCCTTATTTTGGCTTTATGCCTTGGTTTGCAAACAAAAAAAAAACAGTGTGAAGAAAAAATATTTAAGCCTTATTAAATGTGAAAAGTCCAAGAGGTTTCCAAGGACCAATCCATTTGTTTCTAGTTTGGTCTTAGATTAAGTTAAATTATTTCTAATTCAATTAAAGACCAGACTCTTATAGGTATAAGACAACTCTGAGATAGGTGGGTAATCAGTAGGATTTGAATAAGTGTTTCGTAGATGTCTGTCTGCATCTTTGGGAATTTATTTGGTATGTTTTTAAAAAATCCAGTGTTACTAAGAAGTGCTAGAGACTGAAATTCTCTTACTTACAAAAAGCACATTTTCCTTGTGCATGTACAGCTCTGCTGTTCTTAAGAGATGTAACTTTTCATACATCTCAGGTGTTGCTACGGGGATAAAATGCCTGTAGGAAAAGCAGCAGTCACCACTCCACAGAGCTGCTTGTCAACAGATATCAGGCCTGGCTTGAAAAAAGTCATCATTGAGTGCCTGATCCCTGAAATGCACAACAGATGCCCTGTGTCATGCACACTACCATCAGGCATTTTCTGCCCACAAGGCACTGGGTGTGCCTTGCTCAGAACATTGACTTTTAAGAGCTTCCCAGGACGGGGCTCCAGGTTGCAGTCTGTCTGTCTGTAGAAATCTACTCCATTACCCAAACTTGTTTGCAATATATCTTGTTTTGGTTGGATTTTAAGCAATTTATCAGCTTGGTTTTCCTTGCATTCAGACCAGACTGTCATTTCATTTAAAACATGAACATAGAATTATTTAGACTGGAAAAGACCCTGAAGATCATCAAGTCCAACCATTAACCTAGCACTGCCAAGTCCACCATTAAGGGTAAGAAAATATCCTGTTGATGATAAGAAGATAATAACAAGCAACAAGTAATCAATGCTTTTTGTACTTGCCTGTGGAAAAGTAAATCTGTCCAGTTCTTCCACAAAGCAAAACATCTGAAAAGTGATTGCTGGCGTTATGATTAAAAGACTGGCTATAAATACCAGTGTACTCCCAGTATATATGCAAAGTGCTTACTAGGAGGTGCTAATGAGGATTGGTAAGTCCTTTTTCTTCCCAAACAACCCTAGTCTCACAGAAGTTTGGAAGAACAAGCTTATGCTTGGTTTCAAGGAATCTCTGTCATTAGTTTAATGCAGAAAGCTCAGCTGCAAAACTAATAGCTGCATTAAAAGCCTAATTTTACTATGTTGCTATTTAACATTTGCGCTCATCAAGATGCGAGGGTTATATTCTCTGAACTATGTTCCATTGTCAAGAAAGAGATGTTGTGCATCCACAGAGTAAGGAGGAACAGAAAAAAGTTATATTGCAGTATTGGATGGTACAAAGGCAACAAGAAAGGAAATGGGGAAACATGTTTGAATGATTATTAAGCAGTGGCACGCAGAGTGAGGGCAACCATTAGATTCTATGGCTAAAGTCACAGTAGGCTACGAAGGGCTGTGAAAATGGAGATAAGCAACTTATGACTGATACAACAGAGAGGAGGAACCACAGGACAGAGCCAGATAATGTAAAGGTGAGGTGGGGAAAAAAGGTAATTGGAAAATGTAGGAAAGTCAGAGGAGAAGAGAGGGGCCAAGAGCTAATATGAAGGAAAGTGGCTAGGGAAGAGAGCTGGCTCACAGGAATATGGTGAGACAAGAGGAGGAGAGCCTGATGCAGTGCTCTTCTAAGTAAGACTTTCAGGATTGGCTGTCTAATTAAATCAGTGGAGCTCTGATTTGAACCAGTTGAGGGTTTGGCTAACTGCTGCTGATTCTACCTCTTTTGCAGGAAAGACACTGGAGAGTGAGAAGTATGTGTGCATCCCATCTCATACACACAAAAAAGGAAATTATCGTAATACTTTTAATGCC
Organism: Empidonax traillii; assembly: GCF_003031625.1. Taxonomy (NCBI): domain Eukaryota; kingdom Metazoa; phylum Chordata; class Aves; order Passeriformes; family Tyrannidae; genus Empidonax; species Empidonax traillii. The sequence continues at coordinate 101,820 of NW_020955801.1, forward strand.
AAGCAAGATAACTCTGCTTTGCTAAGTAATGTTTGCCATGTGTATTGTGTATGCTGGATGATGTTAATCTTGAGGTGTAAATCTCCTAATTCTCAGACTGGTGTAGTAGAAGTGATAGCAATGCTGAGTCTTCCTTAGTTCCAGTACTAGTGTGTTCCCTCAAATGACTGTCCATCTGGGACTGTAGACACTCCTCTGGACTTACGTGGTTTAGTTTTCATTTCCATTTAACTTTCTCTGTGCTGATATTGCCAAGGGAAACGCGTGGTTGTATTACTTCTTTGAATACTGAATTCTATGACTGTATTAATGCCACTGAAAAAAAAAAGTATTTCCAGAGTAAATAAAGCCCACTTAAAACTGGCCAGGATCAAGGGATACCTGTCTGCTACACTGAGTGTAGTTGAGGTGAAGCTCAACCCTTACAGAGGAATTATTGCTTTGCAGAAAAATGTGTTGCGAAACTGCAAAGTTACAATGTTATCTGATATTTCTAACAAAGTGTTCAACTGTTAATCATTCTGTAAACTTCATCACATATTTACACAATGAAATAGGAATATTAAGAAAAATATTTTTTCTATGTAAGAGAAATTAGGTTGAAAGGTACAACTGGCTTGTTAATAGTTTCTTAATTGAGAGGGAGAAAGTAATTAAAACACACACTGTTTTCCATATTTAACTTAGCAGAGAATAATTCTAGACCAAAAAATTACATTGTTCAGTTGTGCTTTTGCTTTGAAGACGCAGAAAGAAACAGAGTTCACATACCAGAGTAGTTAATCCCAGCCAGTTTCTGTCTCCAGCATATCAGCTCATAAAATTTCCCTTCTTTTTGCGATAATAATAACACGGCATATTCTTTAACTTTTAGATTGAACAGGAGAACTTGGATGTTTCAGGTCAGATTTTTCCACTCAAAAGATAGAAAGTGTATATCTAGAATTCTCCATGATATGTAATCTCCATCTGCTGTTTTAAATGTGTTCTTGTATGTTCTGATTTTTCAAGTTTCTGCTGATCATGTGGTATGCTAAGCAAGTGTGTAAGTTCAGGCATGTGTTCTCCCCTTGACTTTAGTAAGTCTACTCATGGTTCTGGTCCTGCATCCGCTGTGGTGAGATGGGGGCTCCAAAGCAGCTTGGGACATTTATTCAGGAACTTTTGCACTGGACGTGCTTTAAAGAAGGGTTTATCTATCCACTTGGAATACATAATACAGTAAATGTGGTGCAGTCCATATTTTTAGTGGCTTTCAAGATGCAAAGTACCTCTTCCTTCTTACTTACAGAATTTGAACATTGCTTACATATGGAATAGGTCAGGTTGCCACAGTCATTTAGGTTATCTCGTGAGATTTTTCAGAACTGTGTATCTCATCCAAGTTAGATGGGCTGATAGACATCTTTGGAAATCCCAACGGGACATCCACAGGTGTTTGCAAATATCATTGTGGGTTCACAGGACACAAAGGTGAGATCTGAATCTAAGCATCTGCAGGACTAAAGTGAAGCAAGGGAGGGTGTTCTTGATAAATACCGAGGCTTGAAAAAGCTCTAGTGATAAAAGGATGAAGATGAAGCAGTTAAAGGTCTAATCTTAAATTTTTCACGAAATATGAATTTGTTAAAAATTAGTCTTTGGTTTGAAATAGTTTCAAAAGGAAAAAAACATGCGGTTATGGAGATTTTCTAACACATGATTTGACCTATCAAATGCTGGTCATAGGAGTGAATTGTGTTAATAGCATAAATTCTGTATTACACTCTCTCTTTTCCCCAAATCTTTCTTTGCACCAGCAATTACATGAAAGCATTTTAGCAAACTTTTTCCAAAGAGCTCAGATTTTTTTTGGTTGTCCCTCTGACTATGGTAGCACAAAATTCTAGCCATGTCTGCATTTTTTGGATGCTCCCACAACATACCCGGTGGCTAAGATTGAATTCTTTTTCATTATGCATTTTTCTAATTTTCTCGCTCAGGTAGCTATTTCTTCACTTGAAAAATCCTTGGGTGCCCATCATTGCCACTTTAGAGACTTTTTTCCTATGAATTGCAACCTTTTCAGTGAAGTACAGAGACAACCTAGCTTTTCAACAGGAGACATGGACAAAAGTACCTGTTCACTGAACTGCAGCCAATAAAGGGACACAGCTTGAATTACCACGGGCAAATACTGTGTGTGCAGATGAGTGATCTTACAGTAAGCTTAAAATTATCTTTCCTCTTCTCCTCTCCTGTGTTGGTTGGTTTAGAATTTGCTTTAAAATATTACGCTGGTGTAGAGATTTAACATGACATACCATCATACTTTATTTCAATCCAAACCCATTTCTGTTTTTAATCATACCATTGTGTTATGTATGTGAGTGAATTTCTGGAACTCTGACACTGACAAGGTATAGACTAATGCATCTTGGCAATGCTGATATTCCAGTCCGTTCTTTTACTCTGTGTTTTTTTAAATTAAAAAAAAAAAAAAAAATCAGGAAAACGGCTGTATCTTAGGGTTCACATTGGAATAGGCTTTGCTGTTTTTTTTTTCATCCCCTGAGAGGCTAAACTGATAGGAAAATGATTGCGGATCTTGAGTGACAATAAATAAACACTATATCATCTTAATGCTCTTACATATTTCTGAAGAGAAATTATTGCTAATGTGTTAGTATTAGTTCTCCTATTGCCTGATTAAGGAGTTTATAACGTTATGGTGAGATGACAAGCTGCTAGTTACTCCTTTTCCAATGAAATATAGCCTGATATTCAAAACCAGAGGCCTGTGTTTGCCAGGTCTTGCTCTATAGGAGAGATCCTAATCTCAATAAGATAAACTGCTTAAATAAAAGTTGATGAAAGAACAGCCCAAAGAGTGGATTATGCTCAAACAGTTTTACAGTGCTTTGCTTTAGCACAATTCTGTGCTTGTGTCCTTAGGGAAGTCTAAACTATTCAGTGTTTACAGAATTGTATTAATCTTGATTTTTACCAAGTTAATTTCTGTTCAGTACTTGCATATTCATTTCCATTTTGTACTGGGAAGGAATTATGGGGAAAGGGTTAAGAGCATGCTTGCTCTTCATCTGTTTTAAATCCATAAATGTGAGCCCCTGTGCTGTTTCTAGGTTTCAGATTACCCTCTGTGATTTATAGGGAAAGGCTGTTCTCCACAAGTTGAAATCCCATGTGTTTCTCCACCATTGTAAAATAACAAATCCTGGGGAATGCTTCCAGTTGCAAAAGTTGCAGTTTTGAACTACATTTGTAACTGCCTTTTTTTTCCTGAAGTCATGGCTTTGACGTGAGAAGTGAAGTCCCCTTGTCCAAATGCTATCTGTTCACAGTTTGCTGCGCTTTTCATTGTAGCTTACACAAACCACAGCAACACCCTCATGTTTACAGTTTTCTTTCAGTTTATTTTTGGAGGTTACACCCACTAAAAAGTGCAGCTGCGAGAAGACACTTATATCACTCTGCATAAGTTACATCCAGAGCCCCTACAGAGATGGCAGGCCAGAAGCCAAGGTGACCTAACAGAGCATCAGCTTCCAGTCCCTTCTGTTGTCTCACAGTGAAAATAAGAGCAGAATTTGGCTTCATGTTTTTCAGCTGATACCTGTGACAATGGTGAGAGATTTTGACATGGTACGATTTCAGAATATAATGCTTAGAAAGAACTTCACAGCAGTGATTTCCACCTTTTCTTTCTCATTATTGAGCAGCAGGAGAATTTGCCAAGCCCCTCTGTAATAGAAAACATGGAAAATGTTAGAATTTCCAAAATAATATCATCACATTTTGGTAATTGAAATATTGCCATTCACATCAATGACTTTTTCCTTTCAGATATTCTTTCCTTCTGATTCCTCTCTCTGCAACAGGAGACCTGCTTTGTTTTGGCAGTCACAACTGTGCAATGACTTGAATTGTCTTGAACCACCGAGAAACTCTCTTGACTTACCTACTTCACCTTGGTAGGAGTAGCTGAACTTAGGAGGGTGTATGAGTGACTCCCACCTCTTGCTTGTGATTGTTTTACAAAGAAGAGACACGTTTTTTATACCTATTCACTATTATTTAAAATACACATATCACTGAGATGTAGGGAAAAACTGAAGGAGTTTCTGGTTAAACTCACTGTGTGAGGTTAAATAGTGCAATATTGTTTTGACCTTCCACGGATCCCTTATGAACTGTGTCAGTAGTTGACCCAATGAAAGATTATTTCTTTTGTCTCAAAACAAAAGGTTAAATGGGATGGCAGCAGTAGAACTACATGATGAATCTTAATTAAGACGTGAGATACAGCATATATTAAATTAGCATATTTTATGTAGGGTAGAAACAAATAATTGAGGAATCTTAATGAGTTACATAATTTTGATGGTTTTATGTCTCATACTCAGCATTTAGTGCTTTTGTGTACAGGTTGTATCTGATGTGAATTCTGGACAATGCAATTTAGGCCAAATAGAAAAGTCAAACTCAGCCTTGAGTTCGCAGAGGTCTTGTAGCTCTTTACTATGAATACAGCAAAGAACTACTTTGTAGCGTAAAAATCTTCTTGAGCATAATGAAGTAATGTAACATCAGCCAGTTAAATATTCAAAGGTTATTGTAAGTTCATTAGGCAAAAAATAGAGAGGAGAGTAACCACAGAAAATATGGTTACTTCTTCTTAGTGCCACTGATTGCAGCCCTGAATTTCCTTGTGTAGTTCAGAGCCTTAAATTACACGCTCTGCAAAAAATATTTTTTTATCTGAAAAGGTTGCTCTTAACCAGATGATGCAAAATAGTATCTGTGGTTTCCCGTGTGCACTGAACAAAAAAATCCGTTGTGTTCTGTCTTCAGCTTGTGTAGAAAAGGAGTTTAATGTGTCAGACTGTGTCTGTAAGACAGTGCTGCACATTATTATTTGCTTATCTGTAATCTCATTTGTGTCTAGCTACTTTCAAAAAACTTGGCCTTGAAACCGTGTGAAAAAGCAACAGCCTTCTGACTCAATAAGATGCAGAGAGTGAGGAGCTGAATAGAAGTTCACTGTAATTTGATCTGGGTATCAATACCAATTGGTATTTGATAATGACATCACCAAAGTTGGGAAACAATCAGCTCTGACAAAATGGGAACTGATTTGTGTATTTTTCCTGCTTTTTCTATGCAAATTTTTGGTATCGTCCAAGGATAATTTTGTTTGACTATTTTTTTTCCCATGTCCTTTGTTCAGTGCTTCATACCCTGGAAACGGGCATAAGTTAAAGGGAAATTGTGAAAATATACAGCAAAGGTGATTTAGGATATGCAAGAAATCTCATACTCGTACCCAGTTTCAGTGCAAACCGTTATCACGAGGGTTATGTTCTTAGATAGCATCACTGTGGGCAGACCTCAAGGGAAATCTCTGATGCTACATCTGCTTGCCCCAGCATTCCATTAGTTCTGAAAACATATTGGTGATCTTTATTCTAGCTGCAGCAGTTTTTCCTGGTTCTAGACATAGTATATGTGTTGGACCACTTCCCCCAAAAAAAGTTGAACAAATTTAAGTGTGGCACTTCAAAATCCTATGCTGTTTAGCTATTCTGGATCTTCTTAGGTTTAGTTGGAAACCATTTTTTGTTTTGTTTGTCGGGATATGCCAAAGAATATAGAGGGACCACTGGGAATAGAGTAAAGGGTCAGCATGCTTAAAAACTCTGCTTTTAATGGTGTGTTTGTCTTTCTTATCCTGTGTCCAGTCTTCTGGAATCATGTAAATGCTTTGCAGAAAGCTGTTCTTGAAAATTCAGTTGTAATATGATCTACCCTGAGTTACAGCAATACTGTTGTTGTGCAGCAGTATAGATATTAGAGAGTTTGTACTTTGGGTGAATTGCAACACCTTGTGACACCTGTGTTCCCTACCACAAAAACAACTTCCAAAAAACATTTGCCATCTCCTGCTGACCCACTCAGCTGTTGTTACTTTCATTGGTGCCAACTGAAAGTAAGGAGAGCAATGGTTCCTTCCCTTCTCAGGCCTATATTTATATACTCATTTCAGATTGCCTTGGTATTAGCATATATTAAGGGATTAAAGTGGGTTTTGATGTGTCTCTGAGTCTCAAACTGCTACTGGTGCCTGACACAAGTCGTGTGTCTTAAGCTTGTTTTCCCCATTCCATATGAGCCCCTAACTCCTGCTTCCCCATCACCCCTTTGGATACTTCTCCCAGGCCACTGATGCAGAGCTCAGGATTCTTTCTGACTTTCCACCCTGCTCTTGCTGGGTGAAGGCTCCCAAAGCAGGGGAAAAGCCCAGTGCAGGGCTGAAGCCAGCACATGTGCCTTTCCCCAGCTGTACATCAGTGTTACATCTCTGCTGAGACAGAGCTGAGAGCTGGGGAGATCATGTCAAGCTCTGAGTTCTGGCTGCTGAGCTGCCCATCTCACAGGGAGCCTGCGTCTTTCCAGCTTCCCCTATTTATAGACCATGCAGCAATGGCATGACTGTGAAAAGCCTGCACAAATTTTTTCTTCTCTAAAGCACTTCCTATAATAGTAGGATATATTTGTTATTACCTGAAGATATTAAAACATCAAAGTCCTTCAAAGGTGCTGTTATTTTTTAAGCTTGTTCTTTTTTGCGTGTCTCTTAAAAATCCTTGAACCAAGCTAAACCAAACTATCTCTAGAGAAAAGAGGATCACTATCCTGCGTGAAAGAATTTCTAAGTTAAACCTGTGACTTCTGAGAGAGGAGACATGAAAGCTGCTGTAAAAGAAAATACAAATCCATTAAAAGATGACTGTGGTTTAAAATTACATATTTTACGTTATTATAAAGAAAGATCAACTACATATAGTTGGGAGAATAAGGAAATAAGGAAAAGCAAATAAGATTACAAGAGTTAATTCAGCTTAAGCCTATTCCACTGAGGTACAATCGCAATCAGTAAATAATAAATTGTTTACTGACTGAAGGGTTCACCAGAAGAGTAAATTAGACATTACTCTTGCAGACTATTCTTGCAGAGCAATTTTTTGATCTAGAATCACTGGTATTCCTATGGAAGTCAGTCCCTGCATTCCCCAAGATAGGGAACAGAAATTATGTTATGAGACGTGCATTTAAGTCAAAGAAACTTTTACTTTTAAAATTAAACCCTTGAAACATACTATTCTATACAAATTATTAATCAAATGCCTTCATAGGAATAATTTGCTGTTGAATTATTCAGTGCTTATATGGACAAATGCATTTAATGAAATCTTACACATTTGTGACCAATTTACAAACATGAATAGGAGTTCAATAGACAAAGATCTTTCATAAACAGTTTACTTGTTTGCCAAAAATTACTGGAATGACTTTGAATGCTAAGACCAAAGAAATTCTAAAATTCTGGCTTGCCTGCTGTTTGTGATTCTTCTTGTTCTATATGCAACTATTATTTCTGTATTTCTGTTGCATTTAAATCGAAGACCCTGGCAGGGAGGACTGTGGGGGATAGCTGAATTCATTCACATTTCATTTGCCTTGTCACCAGTTTCTAACTTTACTTTCATGAATGGATGGGAACTCCAGTGGATATAGTCTAGTAAAGAATGTTTGTCTATTAAAGATAAACATATTCGTACATTGAAAATGTTATGGGAGCATTTCTGTAAATTCCAATACCTGAAGGGAGCCTACAGGGGAGATCTAGAGGGACTTTTTACAGTGGCATGTAGTGGGAGTACAAGCATGAATGGCTTCAAACTGAAAGAGGGCAGGTTTAGATTAGGTATTAGGAAGAAATTTTGTACTGTGAGCATGGTGAGACACTGGAACAGGTTTCCAGAGAAGCTGTGGATGCCCCAACCCTGGCAGTGTTCAAGACCAGGCTGGATGGAGCTCTGAGCAACCTGGTCTGGTGACAGGTGTCCCTGCCTACAGCAGTGGGTTGGTAAACTAGATGATCTTTAAGGTCCATTCCAAACCAGGCCGTTCTATAATTCTATGTAATCACTAAGCCCATTCAATTAAACTTCAGCCTAATTAACCTTCAGTCTTCCAACGTCATCATACTTTTCTAATGCTTTTGGTTTTACTGGTTTATCCTTAAGATGTTTTTTTGGGAGTCATTTACAGACCAGGCTCTATTTTGAGAGCCTCCAATAAATGTATCAGATTTGTGGCAAACAACAGTTGCCAAACTCTGACAACAAAAAAAAAGAGAGGCTGGGTAGCTGACTTCATTTGAAAAAGTCAGTGATTCTGATTTTATTCCTGGGTATGGCGATCAAGCATTTCCTATTTCAGAATACAGGGCGATGCAACCTAATCCTTTCCAATTTCCAGCATCTAAAATGTTGCTCAGTATGGAGAGATTCCCATCAACTGTAATGGGCAGGGAATGACAGGATAACCTTCAGCCCCAGCAAATTCTATACCTAAAGTGCCTGGAGGACTAAGGATGAAAGATTTCATTAGACTTAAATGCACTAATGAAACAGCTTAATGTAGTTACTCTGAATCTCATCCACCAGATTCTGTGACAAAGAATGCTTTTCAGTGCCTGAATGGAAAAAAATACTTCAGTTCACATGCACAACGTATGATTAAAAACTGATGTGTTAAAGATAAAATTCAAACCTAAATAATGGTTAGTGCCAAAAACTTCAGGCCAACTGACTTCAGCCTTCTTTCTAATACTGTACTCTGTCCCAAGTCAGAAATTTAAGATGACTGCAGAGAATTTAAATAGGTTTGAAAACTGAGCTTGACTTCAAATCAGTGTTAGGTTTACTGAGAAATGGGCATTTTGTAAAAGATATTATAAATTTGTGGTTCTCTCCTACTGCGTTTTCGTTCTTGTTAAACTCATTTTGAATAGACAGCGCTGACCTTTTAACTCCGATAATATCAGTGTCCCTGTACGCTGGGAGGTCTGTGCCAGACATTATGGTCCCGGTAATAAAATGTTCTGCACATGAACAAAAAGGCAAGTGTTACAAATAGGAAATTAGCACCACCTTTCCTTTGTCTAGTTGCTTTAATATTTCTGTTAACACTAAACCAATACGTAGAACACCTTCCTGAGATGAAAAGGGGAACAAATTTTAATGACATTACTAAGGGTTAGATATAAAATTCAGATCTTTGTAAGGACAATAAATATTTCTAATTAGTAATTGTTTTTCCTTTCTTACTATGCTTTTAAAAGAACTCTGTATTTCAGAATGGGGATTAATCTTGTAAAACAATTTAAAATAATTTTTTGTCTTGAATCATAGAAAAACCAAACCATGCACCTGCTTACTTCTTTTTTTCATGAAAAGGTTTTAAAAAAAAACTATTAGTCTTTCTCCCAGACCATTCTTCTGGGGTGGCCCTGCAGGTCCCCTTGCAGAAAGAAGGCAGGTGCGTGCTGGCTGAATGGTGACATTCACTGTGGCTGTGCGTGAGTGGGGGACTGGGGAATGAGTCACACCTTGGGAACCTTAAGGTTTTGGCTGATTGTGTTGTGGAAAACTAATAATATGCAGTAAAATGTACAAATATCTCAATTACAACAGTTTGGGGCATTTATAAATGGGTAACAACTTCTCGACCAAATGAAAATGTCTGTTAAATTGCATAAAGTTCTTCATCATGCTTATTTTCTGAATTAAGTGAAATTCCAGTCGAGATTTGTGATGGACTAATGAAGAGATCAGGTTTCCTCCCAATGACTGGTTGTAGGTTAAGTATCCTAACAACAAAAGGAGGCAGGAAAAACTAAGGATCTCTAATAATTTTATTCTGTCAGGCTTTCTTTTGAAATGTGTACAATCAATCCATTTTGTTTTGTTGCCAGGGTTTTTTTTTATCCTCGTTTATTATATTTTGAATAGTGCTGGCATCCACAACAGGTTATTTTTCAGGGCACAAATAAGGCAGACCAAGTTTATTACCTGTAAATGATGCAGATTTGCATGAGTCTCTTGGCCCTGTTACCACCAGCATAGTTTTCTGTTGTTCGTATTCCTGCTTCATCCTTCTGGAACATTCCTAAAGGTTGTAACAGTGTTACAACTTCCTTGGTGTCTTCTGGACCTAATTCTAAGTCCGTGAGAAATGTCATGTAGCAGGTGCTGTTTTCAAGGTTATCTTGATGTCCTGTTCATATTGAGTGAAAAAATTACTGGTTGCCAGTGAGAGGTATTGGCAATTTTTCTTCGGAAAGGTGCAAGCTGAAATGTTGTCTGGTATTGGAAACAGTAATATTTAGCTTGATTTTACAGACGTACTGTATATTTTATTTTTTAAGGTAATGTGCTGCTGGTTATTAGAAACACTCGAGTGGTGTTGGCAAGTCCCTTCAGATGTCAGTTATGAGATTAATGGGTATGGTGACAGTGATGCTCAGGAGAGGAAAACCGCTTTGTTGCCAAAAGAGCAAAAGCCACGTCTGCTGACCCTGTTGCCGATGACTTATCAAACCAGCTTTTTCCCAAAGTTAGGCAAAACCAAACATCTAAAAATGAGGGATTGCGATTGCAAGAGAGCTCAGCTCACAGAGCTATACTGAAGCAGGCAGGCTCTCTGGAGTATCCCAGGAATCCCTAAAACCCCCTTCCATGCTGCCATCGGAGACTCGCTGTGCACAGCAGTGCTTCTCCAAAGGGCTTCTCCTCCTGGCTGTATGGACGGGTGCACCATGAAGGTGTCCTGCTGCTCTGGCAGCATGCTCAGAGGAGGTCATTTCCTGCCACACTCCTAACAAAAATAAAGCATTCATGGAACTGAGGGTGGTAAAGTATTGAGCATCTAAGCATGCTGGATGTGCCCAGAGGTTGCAGACGGTCCCTCAGTAACCAAAATTCAGAGATGTCACAAGTGGCTGAACAAACAAATATCACCAGTTAATGGTTAAGCTCTCAATTTACTAAAGCGTTTGTTACCAGTTTGCCAAAGAGATCAAACAACCGTGAATCATAACCTTGGCTATTAATTAAATCCTTTATTCCCTTCCCTCATTGCAGAAGTGTTTAATCTTAGAGAATCAGGCAAGCCTGTTGTGCAGAATTAGATTTTACAGCATATGTAGAAACAAGCTTACTGTAAGGTTTCTTACTGGAGCTGGAAATGGGAAGGATTAAAATGAGAATATTAACTTTCCTTTCTGGCATGGAAGTTCATGTCAGCACTGAAAGATGATTGATGTGGAATAGCTGCATTGGAAAATCATTTTGGTGGTGTAGTTTTGTTATTTTACTGAATGGCAAATATCGTTTTTATTATCCTGCTGCCTTTCCTATAGATGAGACTTGTCCTCTAGATAGAGAATGAGGGATTTGGTGTGCTTTACTAGTGACCAGCTGTCACGAAGAAAAATATTTTACTCAGAAATAATGAACTGTGAAGAACACCCCAGAGGAAATGAGGCATAAACCAAAATACTACAAGCAGTTTTATTGCCATTCAAATATATTTCTATTTGTCAAAAGATGTTTTTATGTGCTTTTATTTGTAGGATGTATAGCTGCATGATATCACACCTTTGATATTTACTAGCAAGTTAAGCAGCATTTACCTTTTTGGCTCCCGTCTCCACAAAGCAGAACAGAAAACCCCAAACACTTTATTTGCCTTGGCTTTTGGGGAAGTTGTCTTTGTCCCCAGCAGCAGAATGATGCAGCACGGGGGTACTGTGAACTAGCATTAGGCTAACTGTCCGCTGGGCATTGATCCAAGCACGTAGCCATCCCAGTCAGAAGTAGCAGATTTCCATTTTTATGACTCGAACCATGGTGTTGCAGCAAGATCTGTGGGAGCAGGGACCTGGAGACAGCGTCTCTAAGACATCTCAGTAAGGTGTTAAGAGAGAAGGGCCTCCCTGTGCAGATCCAGCTGCAGATTTGGTGCATAATTACTGAGGTACAGTCAATTTATGTAAATATATTTAGAGGACTAGTGAGCTGCAGACCTGTGGTAAAAAGTTGTGTGTTATCAGCTTGAAAAGCAATGTATTTTATCCTATATCTGCAAAAAGCAATCTTTTCTGCCATTGCTAAACCTGAACCATTTCTATAACAGAAAGAACGCACTGGAGAGACAATAGCTACAAGTAGAAAATGATGGCTTTTTTTGCTTCTGTTTTTGGCTTTGCAGAAAGCTGTTTTCCTACTAAAAGGTGGGAGTTTTCAGAAAGGGAACACCCCAGCTACTCCTATTCAGAGGACAGACATCCACCATTTGTACATACACCACTTTAATTTGCTGGGGGAGATTTGTCGTGAGGAAACAGCTGAATACTCACTAAAATTCCAGCTTATATTTAGCGGAGGAGGCTTGGTTGATACCAGGCTATATCATGCCAAAGACCCAAACTTGTATGAACTTGTACAGAACTTAATTAGGACTTGTCAGTTATGAGATTAATGGGTATGGTGACAATGATGCTCAAAGCCTGATGAACGATCAGGAGAGGAAAACAGCTTTGTTGCCAAAAGAGCAAAAGCCACGTCTGCTGACCCTCTTGCTAATGCACTTATCAAACCAGCTTTCTCCCTCTCTCTTTAGTGAGTATGAATGCTGTCAGGCTCAATACAGACAGAAAGCACTGCAAAATGACATCTCAATATGCTGGTCTATCAGTATTACTACTAATAATTTTATAAAGATAAAATGTCTGGAATATCTAACTCTGCTTTTTATGCTACTCCCTAAAGCCACCACTGAAAGTGTGTTTGAGATGAGAGTTAGAAATGCTAGATGTTCATGCACTTAAAAAGGGAATAAGGATTGTGCTGTGATGTCATTGAAGCGCATCTTGATAAGAGTAATAAAATGAGCAAGTTGAATAATGGCCACAGGTCAAATGTTTGATTTGATATTTTAATGTTAAGGAAAATGCATCATTTTTTCAAGCTTTGAAAAATTTGGAATATCTGTTGGTCTTAATGCTCTGTTTGAAAAATAATGTCAGATACTGTGGAAATCAGTTATTTCAAAGTACAAAGGGCAAATTATTATTTTTTCATTCTGCTTTCAGTTCATATGCAAATACATTTGTGTTTTTAAAAATCTTTCAGATTATTTTGTCTTTATATATACTTAAAGTTTAGTTTGGGAATGCATGTGTAAGTAGATGTTGCATCCAGCTACCACAAGATCATTTGGATTCCTTAGGGAGTCAACATCTCAAAAATCTTTGAAGTGTTTTTTAAAAATAATTCTTTGAAAAACAAAGAATTCTTGTAATTGAAGAAACATTGTATGGGAACTGGGGGAGAACGCCACAGAAATAAACAAACCTCAAAACTAAAAGCTGGATTTCTGGAGTGACTGTGTATAAAAACTTTTCATGGCTGAATATGCAGAAACTTGAGAGTTTGGGCTTATTTTGTGAAAATGAGACTGGGAGATGTGGATAGAGGTTATGTGGACACCTCTTTTACCTGTGAAATGTATGCAAACCCAGCATAGGTCAGATAAAACCCTGGATTTTTATAGCCCTCTTGAAAGGTGAGGAAGGTTAATATAATGGTGTGTTGTACTCCCAGGCTGTGATCACAACTACTTCCATTACACATTCACGTGTTAGCGAAGCATTTACTGCAGACTGCTGTATTTACTGTCTGGGTGGAGATGCTCTTTCACCCCACTCACCTGCCTCGTTTTTCCCACAGGCTGCGGGAACACCATCGTGCTGCAATTAAGGTGATTCGTAGGATGCAGTACTTTGTGGCAAAGAAAAAGTTTCAGGTGAGTTGTGAATAAAAAGCTCCTTTTCTAAATAAACCCTTTTATTCTCCTGATTCATTGTTTCTTTTAGAAACTTAAGAGAGACTAACACAATTCATTTCAGTAATGGTGAGCTACACCCACTATTCTCTCCCTCCTTCAATAGGGTGGTTGTTTCGCAGCAGGTTAGTCAACTGTGGATGCACTGGAAATAGGCTAAACTCCTGAAATGCAGTCTGAATTAAAATGTTATTTTCTGCTAATGGACTTGACCCTTAACCCTCTGTTATCGCTGTCTCTTTCTCGCAGTGCAAACATTCTCGTATGTCTCCATTAATTCTGAGCTGTATGCTGCTGTCATGCCGAGTCAGTAGGATTAGAGATTAAAATACTACCTCAGCCTTGTTTCTGTTCCTTACTCAGTGATAATGAAGTCCTGATAAGAAACCAGGGTGGACATTTGTTAGTGTATCTGAAAGTTTCTCTTTTCTTTTCCCCTCTCCCTCTGCCATGGGTAGGAGACCTCCTTCCCAGTTTATGAGATAGTGGTTCTCTTTACTCCCCTGACTCTCACTGACGTACACTTCCTGTGAGCCACTTCACTTGCTGTGGTCTTGCATCGCCATAAGCATTTAACAGTGGCCAATTAAACTTGTTACCTGGTCTGAATAAAATATTATGACTGCAAACTTTCTGAAAATCAATTTTGGTTAATCCGGTAAAAACACATGTTAACAGCCTTCAGCTTGATTTAAACCAGGTGAATATATATATATATATATATATATATATATATAAAACTTACTTAAAATTAATGAATAAGAGACAATCTCTGGAGAACAGGCTTCACAACTGAAAATGCAAAGGAAGAGAGGGTCTTAAAGGCCCACATCCATTCTCATATATGACCTCTCCACTACTGCTTACAATAGACCAAAAAGCTTTCCCACCCTTAATCTAGACCCTCCAAAAAAGGGAGGGTGTCCTTTCTCCTTCAAATAATAAAGGCACAAAATTTAGGATCCAGAAGGTGATGATGATGACGATGATGATAACAGTCCAATATCTCTGTAAGACAGTGTTAGCTGCTATTTCAAACCCATGATTCTGACTTCATCATTGAAATTTAGAAGCAATGCCTGAATACTTTAGCAATTTTCTGCTTTGAATACTTTCATTTTTATGAAAATTCGTGATCTGATTTATGGCTAAGCTTGCCTAAGCTTTTTAGAAAATTTTTTCAGTTATGTATAATGTATTCAGACCATCACCATTTAGGCTGAAATCACCCATGTCCAGGCTTTTCTTGAGGAGACCACTTTTAGAAACTTTCTGCTATCACATTTCACCTGTTTTTATTATTAGACTAAGGGTAAGTAAGGCATAATGTCCAGACTACTTGAAAATAATATTTATAGTCATTTTGTTTAGAAGTTTCTTAGCACTTGCTGGCCAGCACTTGTAACTTGGCAAGGGATGTGGCCCATTCCAGTGATGTGTCTACTGCTGTTGTATGAAAAATTGCCTAAATATGACCTGTACCATTTAACTTTAATTTATTCACTTGATTTTGATCCTTTGCACTGTGGTAATTACTAGATCAGTGCTCTCATAAATTTAGATCATAAAATATTTGCCACGGTATTAACTAAACTGCTTAGAAACAAAAAATCTACATATTGTATATCTACCTCCCAAGTGGTGTTTGTCAGAAACAGATTTTGAAAATGCCTGAACACTGTGTGCAACATTATCCACCTGGCAAATAAATGAAACTCCCCTGCGGCAGATGATTTGATAGAAGCTGAAAAAGCATTTGACTGAATAGAATGGGACCATTCAGTTCATACTTAAAACTTGTTTGTGCTCAGTATCTCGGTTGCTAATCTGGCTTCTCAGTTGTACTCTCACTTTTGGATCTGCAAAAGACCTGGTCCTGGCCATCCACAAAATCCCTCAACAAGGTTGTCTCTCATCCTCTTTTAGCAGTCTTTCCTCTTCCTAAACGATCAATATTAGCTGTTACTAAAGAACTAAAAATGTCAGCTTGGCTGAAGCAGGATGTGTCTCAAATCACTCCTGTGTGCAAATGATATGCTGCTGCTTCTGTCAGAAACAGAATCTCCCAATAGGAACGTAGGGAGGTATCTAATACTTCTCCATAATTTCTGAATACAAGGTTATGACCGAGTTTAAAAATTTGGAGAGCACCAAAGATACAGTTTTCCAAAGCACTTAAGTATCTTAATGCACAAAGTCACCTTGAAATTCAAGCCACAAGGCGCTTTTGAAAATCTCTCCAGTAATTAAAGAGATAACCACTGCCATTATTCTTTCATCAAAAGTATGTCGTAAATCTGCTTTGTTCTATTGTATGCACATAAAATAATCATAAGAAATTAAAATGTTTAAACACGTGCCAAGTAGTGACTGTACTGTTTCTAATAACCAGGCCAATGTAATATCTGAAATTAAGGTAAAGCAGAAGATGCATTTTAAAAATGTATCTTTCAGCATGTAAGGTACCTGTGTAGCTGTTTTCTGGGAGATCCTTGCTTTCTAAGCATTGTGTTTATGTGAAATATATGTTAAAAATTCAGATATTTTGCTCCTATAACTGTTGAAAAAAACCAACAAACCCACAACTAAATTTCATCTGAAGTCCATTGGACTATTCATGCTTAAAATTAGCTGGAACATTAAGCAAGGCCAGCACTTTAAAGGAGTACTTTTCAGAGATGCCTGTGAAACTTTTGAGAAGGGAAGCATAGGAAGAAGGAGAGGAAGAGGAAAATTTTGCAAAACAGGTCCCAGCATGAACCCAGCATGGTTCTTAAACTATACCGGCTGTTTGCAGGACACACCTGGATGCCTAAATTTGACTAGATACATTTTTTCAAAAGATAAGTTAATAGCAGGGGATGATGGCACCACAAGGACAAAAGCCAGCTAGAAAGCAAAGCCTTCCTGTTTAAAAAAAGAAAAAAATAATTAAAAAAAATAAATAAAGAAAGAAAAGCTAAACAGGGAAACCAAGAATTTCAAAGGACATGAAAAGCAAGTCTTTGTGAAGCATCACACTTGGGTATCATTTCCTCTTAAAAAAGCAGGAGAGAAATTTAGACTGTATTTCAAAGTCTGGTTTAAATATAGTTCTTATGATGATACCCATGTAAGAACCCAGTATACTATTATAAAGAATTAATACTTTTTTTGTGGATGTATTTATGTTCTTGTAAAACCTGTAGGCTGTTTCAAATTCTATACAAAAGGTCACATTCTACTAGTAGTCAGCATAAGTTCTGTGCATCAGTTAGGTGAATGGTTTATGATTAAGGAAGGAGTCTATAGATTACAGGGAAAGTAGACTTCGAAATTACTTGTTTTCTAGGCTTTTCTCACCCCACCTACCAAAAATGAATTTTGTGTATTTGTTATAAATCAGATGCATTAAACGCAGCCTAACCTTAGAACTGAATTTCAGAAAGAAAATCACCATACTCAGTTATTCCATTAGCTTGATTCATGAGTGAATAGCCTTTGTTTTCCAATTAGGAAAGTCTCTAAAAGTCTTAAAACTTATTCAAATGTATACAACTGTGATACCCATCACAGATCCAGAGACCAAGAATTTGTTCTGATTTCCCACTCTCATTTTGAAATTTTTTTTTTTTTTTTACTTTCTTTCCATGCAAATTCTTCCTGTTGAGTAAACTATTTTCCTTCTAAAATACATTTTTAACTTGTGGTGTGTCTTTCACCATGGCAAATATTCCATACATAGCATAAATTAAAAATACAGATTGCAGCTCTACTGATGACATAACTGTTGCCTGATTTGTTACAATTTCCCTGGAAAATCTTACATTTATAGCCTTGTAGTTCATCATCTTACATAATTAATTTGTCATGGTATGAATCATGAATTGTGTGTGAAATCTTTTCTAATCTCCATACTGGGCTGTACCAAACAATGTACTTCAGTGTCCTGTGCTTCACAGGATGTCCTACCTATTTTATTTGAATGTTACTTGGTTACATTTCTCAGATATTCCCCTTACCCAGATTCCCCTCTCCCTTTCTCAGGTATACCTCTGTGCCCATCCAGTTGCTAGGGAACAGCAACAACCAGTAGTGCACATTTGATATTTGGCATTGGCTTTTGTACCTTCTGCAAACTTTCATATATGATAGGGGAAATTTTAACTCATTTAAGAAGAGTTTTTCCATGAGTGTTGGTTAATTAGTAGAGGAACAAAAGTAAAGAAGAGAAGAGGTTAAGGAAAGCTGTGGGGCTGCCTTCTGATTTAGTGTCTTCAATACTCATTCATTGCCTGCTGCAGGTTTTTTTCCTTTTAAAAAATTAACATATGGTCAACATCAGGAGTATTTTATCATAGAAGATCAGCTTTCAATATGAAGTAATTACAGAAAAATCAGTAGTGACTATTAAATACCCTATCATACTCAGAAATTAAGCTTTTTTCATAAATTCTACTGACTCCAGGTTTTCAATTCACATTTAAAAGAGAAAGAAACATCCCTGTAAATGATAAACAGGCAGAGAGAAACCTACTGTGTCTAGTGTCAGGCTCCTGTGTGAGAGTATGAGGATGACAAGAGAAAACTCTGCCACTTTATTCTTACTGAACTAACAGCTTTTCTTAACCTGGAGTTCTCAAGCTCATCTTTCAGATTTCTCTCTTCCCTATTTATAGTACAAAAGTAATCCAGAACTCTTTTTTTTTCTTTTTTTTCTTTCTTTTTTTTTTTTTTTAAATATCATCATGTTTATGGTGCTAGTCCAGGGAAAGATTTACAGGCTTATGCCATCGTTGAACCATATTTCTCTTTTTGTGGATGTTAGTTATGATTTATATGTGTGTAAGCAGTGGGGATTCTTGGGAATTGAAGCAATTCCCATTCCTGTTTAGCCTTCCACTAGTGAGTATATCACGTTCATGCAAGGTTTGCAGGAATCTGGCTGTCTGAAATGTAATTTTTCTGATGAAGTGATGTTATTAAAGTAATGATTCCTGAAATGTGGGAGATAACTCCCAGGCAGGTGCAGGGAACTGCATGAAGGTACCACAGCCTGTTTTTTATATTGTATCCTGCTTTCCTTTGGCTTAGAAAAGAAGAATTGAGGAAAACCTGCAGTGTGTGAAGTAACCTAAAGCAGTGCAGAGATATCTGCTTTTGAGGTACAGATGACAAAACAGTTCTGAGACCTCAAATGGCATCCAGATTCTGGTATCTCAGAAGCTACTACTGTAAACTCTTTTCCTTGTTCTAAAAAGAGTAAGAAAGGGGAGTTGTAAATCAGTGTTACCAAGGTTTTCACTGAACTTTGATATTAGCTACAGAATAGTTTGAGTTGGGAGGGATGTTTAAAGGTCACCTAATGCAAACCCCCTGGCATGAGCAAGGACATCTTCAACCAATCAGGTTGCTCAGGGCGCCTTCCAACCTGACCTTGAACATTTCCAGGGTTAGGGCATCCACAGTTTCTCTGGGCAGCCTGTTTCAGTGTCTCACCACCCTCAAAGTAAAGAATTTTGTCCTAATAGCTAATCTAAACCTGCACTCTTTCACCTTGAAGCCATTCCCTCTTATCCTGTCCCTACAGGCCCTTGTGAAAACTCTGTCCCCCCTTCTTTCTTAAAAGCCCCCCTCAAGTACTGAAAGGCCACAAGAGCGTCTCCCTGGAGACCTCTCTTCTCCAAGT
>NW_020955801.1:121622-124264 GCF_003031625.1 Empidonax traillii
CCAGGGTTAGGGCATCCACAGTTTCTCTGGGCAGCCTGTTTCAGTGTCTCACCACCCTCAAAGTAAAGAATTTTGTCCTAATAGCTAATCTAAACCTGCACTCTTTCACCTTGAAGCCATTCCCTCTTATCCTGTCCCTACAGGCCCTTGTGAAAACTCTGTCCCCCCTTCTTTCTTAAAAGCCCCCCTAAAGTACTGAAAGGCCACAAGAGCGTCTCCCTGGAGACCTCTCTTCTCCAAGTTGAACAACACAACTCTCTCAGCCCATCTTTATAGGAGAGGTGATCCAGCCCTCTGGTCATCCTTGTGGCCTCCTCTGGACTTGTTCTAACAGGTCCATTACTTTCTTGTGCTCGGAACTAAACAGCTCTGGCACTGATTGCACTCTAGTTTCTAGATGTAGGATTAAGATATCTTTAATTTGTTCCTGCACTTTGAAATGTTTGTTCACTTGCTTTCCAGTTAGTCCTGGTGTTTATAGGTTAATAGTATTGCCCTTATCTTTAATTTAAAAAAAAAAAAAAAGAAGTTGTTTCATTGCTAAGGTCAGATTAAGTCTTTCCCATGTATGCCATTCAAAACACAGACACAGGGCTTTCTCCCTGGTCATTCCTGGCACCAGTATTTCCCAGGAGCCTTGAAAGCTCAGCCACTCTTTCTGGAAGAGGAAATCAGTCATGCACCTTCATCAAGGACTGTGCTTTTACCTTCCTATGGTAAGACCTGAACTGAGAACCCCAGCTACTGACTGAGAACAGGGGCTTGTGCATGTGAAAGACCTCTATATTGTTCAGTGGCCAAGGAGTATGAACCTCATTTTCAGAAGAAACCAGAGGGAGCACAGACTTCTGATCAAAGTGCCAGGCCAACTTTTCTTGGCTCCAAGTTCTTTTGGGCTCCTGTTTGGTGGATAATCTCTTCAAAGGCATATAGGTCTGCAGTTAGGAAAAGGTGGATGAAATGAGAACTGTCAAAATCACCAATAATGTGTGATCATGGCAACAATCAAAATAACTCATACAGTTATAATAACAACAGTGTTGTTATTATAAAAAAACATCTACATTGTCACAGACCATTCCTACATCCTTGTGGCTTAAAGACATGTTTTTTGTCTCTTATTTTACAGCAAGCTAGAAAGCCCTATGATGTCCGAGATGTTATTGAGCAGTATTCTCAGGGTCACCTCAACCTGATGGTGCGAATCAAGGAGTTACAGAGGAGGTATGTCCAGGAATTCTGTGTTGGTATCCATGAACAGCAGCAGAAGGATGTTTGTAAATCAGGCAGTGATTGGGGCTCGCGGATAAAAAGCTGATGGTGTTGAAAGTGTCATATTGGTAGGACTGTGTAAAGTTAGTGAATATAAAGTGGCATTTGAGTAAATATTTCTTTTCCCACCGGGAGGAGAAGGCAAAAACCTTAAAAATCTGACAACTGAGACTTACATGTATAACCTCAGTTCCTGCTAGCTTTGGCTATACACTGCAATTCCTGCATGTTAGGGAAAGTGTTATACCTAGAGAGTGCAATACTGTCACCAGCTCTGGTAGAACTGCACTTAAGAGCAAACTAAGAGATGAGAGATGAGTGCAACAAAAAAGCTGCAGAGGAACTAGGAAAAGAGGAAACAATGCTGATCACTTGGAAAAGTGATGGGCATGGTGAAACTTTACAGTTGTTAAAGAAGCTGTGGACCAATCTAGGTCTAATCCCATTTTTTAATTAATTTTTTAATTTTAATCTATTCTTAGCACAAAGCAATGGCTTCACTTACAGGACAAACCAGAATTATTTGAACTTTACTTTGCTTGTCTGTGAAGAGGCCTCCCTGTGCCAGCTGGAGAAAATGAAGATGCTGGTTTAGCTAATAAAAAAATAAAATTTATTCTTTTTGATTAATAGGTTGGACCAGTCCATAGGGAAGCCATCTCTTTTTATCTCTGTCTCAGGTAAGTTAATACAAAGGACATGTCTAAAATTAATCTGATAAAGTTATAATTAATGGAAAATACTTGTTAAAATACTTTTCATTTTATTGCCAAATTTTTAAACAATGTCAACCAGTTGTGCTCTGAGGATTAGGCATTGGCAATAATATTTAGTCATCAACATTTTTAAATTAGGGTTGTTCTTATTTAAAGCACCCACTTGCACCAAAGGTTTTGAAATGTTTGCTCTAGTCTGAGACTCATCATATTTTCAATAAATTGGTCTGCTAAGATTGCAGAGTTCCTATGGAATTGGTAATATCCACATAGATCTTAGGTAGATTTGAAAAGAAATTGGAAAAGGAGCACAAAGGACTAAGTTTGTTTGTGGCAAATCTGGCTAATGAAAACTCTCTGTTTATGTCATTTGAAAATTCATTTTCTATATAGTTTATGGGAGGGGGAAAAAGATAAAATGTTGCCCAATGTGTTATTTCAAGTTGTCTGTAGAGTCCTTTGTGTAGTGGCAGATTGTTTTTAAGTGGCAATTAAAACATTAACTAAATTGGGAACATTTTTGTTCTCCCTGGTTAAAGCATTAAAACTAAGGTTGAACATACCTTAAACTTAAGGGCAATTAAATGCTATGGCATGGGCCAGTGCTATAAAAAGAAATAAAAACTACTTTTAAGGAATAGATCTATCAGCCTG
>NW_020955801.1:124285-126602 GCF_003031625.1 Empidonax traillii
CCAGGGTTAGGGCATCCACAGTTTCTCTGGGCAGCCTGTTTCAGTGTCTCACCACCCTCAAAGTAAAGAATTTTGTCCTAATAGCTAATCTAAACCTGCACTCTTTCACCTTGAAGCCATTCCCTCTTATCCTGTCCCTACAGGCCCTTGTGAAAACTCTGTCCCCCCTTCTTTCTTAAAAGCCCCCCTCAAGTACTGAAAGGCCACAAGAGCGTCTCCCTGGAGACCTCTCTTCTCCAAGTTGAACAACACAACTCTCTCAGCCCATCTTTATAGGAGAGGTGATCCAGCCCTCTGGTCATCCTTGTGGCCTCCTCTGGACTTGTTCTAACAGGTCCATTACTTTCTTGTGCTCGGAACTAAACAGCTCTGGCACTGATTGCACTCTAGTTTCTAGATGTAGGATTAAGATATCTTTAATTTGTTCCTGCACTTTGAAATGTTTGTTCACTTGCTTTCCAGTTAGTCCTGGTGTTTATAGGTTAATAGTATTGCCCTGACCTTTAATTTAAAAAAAAAAAAAAGAAGTTGTTTCATTGCTAAGGTCAGATTAAGTCTTTCCCATGTATGCCATTCAAAACACAGACACAGGGCTTTCTCCCTGGTCATTCCTGGCACCAGTATTTCCCAGTAGCCTTGAAAGCTCAGCCACTCTTTCTGGAAGAGGAAATCAGTCATGCACCTTCATCAAGGACTGTGCTTTTACCTTCCTATGGTAAGACCTGAACTGAGAACCCCAGCTACTGACTGAGAACAGGGGCTTGTGCATGTGAAAGACCTCTATATTGTTCAGTGGCCAAGGAGTATGAACCTCATTTTCAGAAGAAACCAGAGGGAGCACAGACTTCTGATCAAAGTGCCAGACCAACTTTTCTTGGCTCCAAGTTCTTTTGGGCTCCTGTTTGGTGGATAATCTCTTCAAAGGCATATAGGTCTGCAGTTAGGAAAAGGTGGATGAAATGAGAACTGTCAAAATCACCAAAAATGTGTGATCATGGCAACAATCAAAATAACTCATACAGTTATAATAACAACAGTGTTGTTATTATAAAAAAACGTCTACATTGTCACAGACCATTCCTACATCCTTGTGGCTTAAAGACATGTTTTTTGTCTCTTCTTTTACAGCAAGCTAGAAAGCCCTATGATGTCCGAGATGTTATTGAGCAGTATTCTCAGGGTCACCTCAACCTGATGGTGCGAATTAAGGAGTTACAGAGGAGGTATGTCCAGGAATTCTGTGTTGGTATCCATGAACAGCAGCAGAAGGATGTATGTAAATCAGGCAGTGATTGGGGCTCGCGGATAAAAAGCTGATGGTGTTGAAAGTGTCATATCGGTAGGACTGTGTAAAGTTAGTGAATATAAAGTGGCATTTGAGTAAATATTTCTTTTCCCACCAGGAGGAGAAGGCAAAAACCTTAAAAATCTGACAACTGGGACTTACATGTATAACCTCAGTTCCTGCTAGCTTTGGCTACACACTGCAATCCCTGCGTGTTAGGGGCAGTGTTATACCTAGAGAGTGCAATACTGTCACTAGCTCTGGTAGAACTGCACTTAAGAGCAAACTAAGAGATGACAGATGAGTGCAACAAAAAAGCTGCAGAGGAACTAGGAAAAGAGGAAACAATGCTGATCACTTGGAAAAGTGATGGGCATGGTGAAACTTTACAGTTGTTAAAGAAGCTGTGGACCAATCTAGGTCTAATCCCATTTTTTAATTAATTTTTTAATTTTAATCTATTCTTAGCACAAAACAATGGCTTCACTTACAGGACAAACCAGAATTATTTGAACTTTACTTTGCTTGTCTGTGAAGAGGCCTCCCTGTGCCAGCTGGAGAAAATGAAGATGCTGGTTTAGCTAATAAAAAAATAAAATTTATTCTTTTTGATTAATAGGTTGGACCAGTCCATAGGGAAGCCATCTCTTTTTATCTCTGTCTCAGGTAAGTTAATACAAAGGACATGTCTAAAATTAATCTGATAAAGTTATAATTAATGGAAAATACTTGTTAAAATACTTTTCATTTTATTGCCAAATTTTTAAACAATGTCAACCAGTTGTGCTCTGAGGATTAGGCATTGGCAATAATATTTAGTCATCAACATTTTTAAATTAGGGTTAAATCATAGAATCATAGAATCATAGAATAGATTGGGTTGGAAAAGACCTCCAAGATCATCAAGTCCAACCCCTGATCCAACTCCAATTACTATATCATGGCACTAAGGGCCACATCCAATCTCTGCTTAAAAACCTCCAGGGATGGTGAATCCACCACCTCTCTGGGTAGGCTGTTCCAATGCTTGAT
>NW_020955801.1:126872-146708 GCF_003031625.1 Empidonax traillii
GTGTTATTTCAAGTTGTCTGTAGAGTCCTTTGTGCAGTGGCAGATTGTTTTTAAGTGGCAATTAAAACATTAACTAAATTGGGAACATTTTTGTTCTCCCTGGTTAAAGCATTAAAACTAAGGTTGAACATACCTTAAACTTAAGGGCAATTAAATGCTATGGCATGGGCCAGTGCTATAAAAAGAAATAAAAACTACTTTTAAGGAATAGATCTATCAGCCTGGCAAAGGTATTCAGTTACACAGTGTTGGTGGCCTGGTTAAACACACCCTGTTGTGGCTAGCTGCTATTTTGTTACACCACCATATATTAAGTTGAAAATGTTTCTTGTTCCACAGAGAAAAGCAAAGATCGAGGAAATAACACGATTGGTGCCAGGCTGAACAGAGTGGAGGACAAGGTAAGCCTCAGTTGAACTGTCAGTGAATGAGGGCATGGTTTGTGATCGAACAGTGCTTGTTTCATAGGATGTGGAGGAAAATTCAGCTTAAAATAGAGTTGAAAGCCTGGCTTTTCTAGGTGATGGAGCGTAATTTTTGTGGTAGATTGCATTTTTGGTTCTTACTTGTCATTTTAACAGAGTAAGAAAGACAAAAACAGACTTGAGTTGATTTCAGTCTTTTTTGGGACTCCCTTGGGTTTTTTTATTTTTAATTGCATATATTACATATGTCTCAATGCTTTACTTCCTTCCTCCACAGTAGATAAAAGGCTCTGTTCCTTTAATACCTCAGTATATTATGGTCCCTAAGATTTTCCTTTGATCGTTGCTCTGTTGTTTATATAAGTCCACCTACAATTCCTTAGAGAGAGAAACAGCAAACCTTGTTCCGTCCTGGTTTTCTTTCCTTATGACAAATGAAATTTCTCCTTTCAAGTGACATGAATCCAGAAAAATCAAACCTGTTCTATAATCACAAATTAACAGTTAAGTGCTTTGTAACCCTTTATTTCAATGCTGGATGTGCTTGAAAAATTTAATGGCAGGTACAGGCTATGTCATTTTTTAAAAATATAGGTTTGCCTACACTGGTGTTAAGAAAAGAAAGGAAGAGTTAAGAGAAATAGTTTGAATCCTTTACTGATCTCTTGCAGTGATTTGGTGAGGGAGTGAAAGAATTTCTTTATTGCAGGATTATTTCACTCATGTATCTGAACTTCATTCATTATTAAGCACTGAACTTTTTCTTGAGGAAAAGAGATTTCAGAGTGTTTCTTTCACAACTGGGAACTGTGATAACCTCATGAAGAATTTGTTCTGAAGAAAGATCCAACAAATATTCCGTAAGCTAAAACACATTCCAGGGAATGCAAACTGAGCACCCTGGTCTGTGTTGATTGATTCACTTGTGACATACCCACTCCTTATGCATTTCTCCTTAAATATTCAGATAAACTTAAATGAGAGTACTTAGAACTGTACATCAATCTACTGGAAATAATGGCATTTCAAAGGAAATGGTATATAGGGGGACACATAGAAAGGGTGAAGTAGAATACAGGAAGGTATGGAAGAATCACTGTGCAGTGCTCCCTCAGATCTGTGGTTAGTATGTGTGCTTACACATGGAAACCCTCTCCAGAAAGTTTGCATTACATTTATTTATTTTCTCTCCATAATGTCAACTGAAAGTGTGGAACACTAGAAAATGTCTTGTGACTTGTGACAGAGAGCGATGACTTTTCAGTTTGAACAAATAATTCTCAAATGACAGCTAAAGCAGCTTCTCAGTGCTCCAGTGAGCCTGGGAAAGCTTTGGTGTTGTACTGGCTCAGAGATAAGCTGTTTGGGGGTTATTAATTGCCCTTTTTTACATCCCTACAAATAAGTACACTGTGAATTTATAGTGACTGTTGTTTTATGTCTTGTAATGGGACTGTAAAACACTCCCTGTATAGTTTTAGTGTAACAGGGTTAAATTTTAGCCTTGTTTTAAGTAACAGACCCTTCTTTCTTTGCAGTTGCATGAGGTCATCTGTGGTTTCAGAGCTGTATGTTATCTGCCCTATACAGCTAGTCCTATCTGCAGGAATTTTATCTGAAAGTAGCTGAAAGGCTAAAAATAGAGAATTTCAGTTGGACTCAGCAAACAGTGGTTAACATAGAAACACACTAGCAATACTGAAATCACATTTTTCCTGCAGCTGTAGATGGTGGCCAAAGCTAATTTTTTCGCATTTTTACTCTCAGAGATTGGCCTTCTCTTTCCCATAAAGTACATGGTACATGGTATGCTTTCAACATACAATTAAATCCTTCCTTAGCTGAGCACTATAGAAAGAGTATCTATATCAGCTGTTTTTCAAGGCTATTAAATATTTTAAACAGTTTCATCCCATTTGGTTTGTGAATTAGTTTTCAGTCTTGGATTTCAGAAGAAGAGATTTGAAGTGCTGCAGGCTAGTGTCAGCATCTAACCACCTCTTGTGCATTTGAAAAATCTCCTTTTTGTCAGAGGAGGCATA
The DNA here is from genome assembly GCF_003031625.1 of Empidonax traillii. NCBI lineage: Eukaryota > Metazoa > Chordata > Aves > Passeriformes > Tyrannidae > Empidonax > Empidonax traillii. The sequence continues at coordinate 129,340 of NW_020955801.1, forward strand.
TGTACAGATGGCAGTACAGAGGAATGGCACATGAAGGGGATATTTTAAAATAAAATGCTTAAACATCAGTGTATTGATGGGAATTATGATCCTTTACGGCACAAATCTGACCTTTCAAGTATTGAAATCAGCAAAAAGTTGTGTTTTCTTCTTTAAATTTAGGAACGTGTTCATTTAAAGTACAGAGTTCTGCATTCTATTCATCTTATGCACTGAGAGAAACTCTGACCTTGGGATACATACAGTTTATGATCATGAATCTAAAGATTATTTCCTAATATGCAAAAGCCAAAGGGATGAATCACTTTTGCAGGAGCCCTCCTCCAGATTCCTTCCCGTTGAATTTTGCAATTTTGGCAAGACACTGAAAGGTGGTTTTGTTAATGTAACTAGAAACTCCACAGCCTGATGGGCCTTCGTGAGAAGAAATCACGATCCAACGTGTAATCACAGCATACTTTGACTTTTCCATTGTTCTCTGTTGCTTGCAGAGCTGAGGATAGCAAAGGCTGTGTTCTCCTCAAGGTGCATTGCCGTGGCTGAGTGCAGGCAGCTGCAGCCCCCGCCGTGCCCACAGCCTGATCTGTCGGGACACCAGCCAGCTGTGGTCCAGCAGGCATGTAAAGGCGGTAGTGCAGCACCCAGGCTGAGCTCATAAACCCTGCCAAGTACCAATGGTCCAAGTCTGTGCGTGTAGATACATTGATCCAGCCCCTCAGAGAATGTTGTTGAGCAGGATTACGGCAGCAAATCAATTTATTTGCGGTGACCAGCCTTCTCTTTTTATCCTGAAACATCTGTGAATGACTATTCAGCCTACCCTCCAAGGAACCTGGCCACAGCTGGCTTGCTACCAAGCTCAAAATCAAAAACAGTTTTTCCAGATGGGCCCAGCTGTGTGTGCACAGTGCTCTTCATCCTCACACGGCTCTCTTCATCCTCTCGCCGCAAGCACTGCCTGCCAGGGGCTTAATGCTGGGTGTGCCCAGCAGCTCCAGCCAGGAGCAAGCCCACGGTGCACTTGGGAAATTCTGTGTCCTACATCTCCTGTTTTCTTTTCACTGCACTAATTTTAGCTTGGCTGTAAATGACTGTAATGCTAGCTTTTTAATTTTCAAATTAATCTGTTCTTTTTCAGCCTTTTGCCAACCATTAATTTAGCTGTAGCAGGCGCAGCTTGTACTTTTCAGGTAATCAGCCAGGCTTTTTGCTTGGCTACCCTAAGGAAATTCAGTCTTAAATATGGGCACTGCACAAAATCATCTAGAATATGCAGTGAAGGCTAAAAGTGGCAGTCCTTGGACTCTCTCTGTTGTCCCTACAGACCAGACTGCTCAAGATGTCTGTAGGTCCTGCCTACAGACTTCCCAGAGCACAATAACAGAACCCAGATTTACAAAAACATGTTAAAAACCATTCTGAGCAGTAGACATTACGCTCTTTCTGTTGTTTTAAAAATAGGACTTAACCTTCTGTAATGATTTGAACGCTTTAAAATTTGTCTTTTAAGAGTAGTTATAGGTATCCAAAGCAATTTTCTAGGCATCCCTTCTATATACTCAGAAATATTCCTCTATCTGACAGTAAGTACAGTCTTGATATCAGTATTGCCAAGATCATAGCTAAAATATTTTAATAGTCTTTTTCAGTTACATGGAACATTAGGAGTACATTCTATCTCTACAATTTTAACTTGTAGAGATTTGGAGATTTCTGTATGTAGAAAAGGTATGTAGTAGTGAGACACATGACACCTTTTAATGTGAATCCAACAATTCTGCAAGATGGTACTAATTCCAAGCACATGCATGTTCTGCATGCTTACAGCTAAGAAGACGAACCCTTGTATTCTATTACTAACCTGAAGAGCATCATACAGATCATTGCACTTTTTCAGATTTACTTGAAAAGCAGATAGCACCACTTTTAAAATCAATTGAAAAGAAATTTATCACAAGAAAACATGTACACTAAAATAGATGCTGCTGTGCTGCTTGAATTGCCTACTGGAAATCTGAACTGATATTGGAAACCAAAACCTTTTGAGTTCTGGCTATGCTGATTTGGTTTTCTGTCTTCTATCTGCAGTGTCTTTGATTGTCAAACGTATAGAGCCCATGTGCAGTAAAATTCTAAGGGTGTGATATATATTTGATATATTTTTCTCTGTGAGTGCTGAGTATTGAACTTCTAAAGATAAATAAGTGCAAAGGCTTTGTTTGAGGTGGCTTTCAAAAAGTGGTGGTGACTTTATGTTACAGTATTTATATATATGGTATGACATTTTCTTCTAGCTAAAAAATTTTCTGAAATTGTTTCATCAGAGCATTGTTTCTGTCTATACATGTATTAAAAACTAGTTTGGCTGGAACGATATTGAAGACAGTTCAGATGAACAGAATGACCACTGATAAGGCTGGCTCCAGTTTCTGGTTTTACTCTTGCTCTTTTCCACTTTTCTAATCAGCTAACAGCTCCCCATTGCAAAAGGTTTCATATCTAACATATCTCGTGTTGATTTGCCTAAAAATACATGAACTTGAGTTATATATTGCAGGGTGATTTCCCTGTAATGGTAATAAACTTGCTATTTTATTGTATTGTGAGGTAATTTAGTTCCATTTCTAATAATGAACTTCTAGCCCATCCAATGCAGAAAGATTTAGGACATGCTACAGAGACCATTAAAGCCTTGGTAGGTCTTTCCTTTGACCTGGTCTTATGGTAACCTTGAGGAGCCAACATTTCGGTTTTCAAAAATACATGGTTTCACGTTGACAGCTTGTTCACCTGAAAGAGTTCTTCCTGTGTGGCCAGTTTTCCAATTTTGTGTGAAACAACTGTGTTGTCTAACATAGGGTCATAACCGTGGTGGGTTTTTCTCCTCTGTTTTTACTGGCGTTCTGTAGCCTGGGAACAGTTACTGTCCTTCCTTAAGGTAGCACAGCAATTAGTGCGAGCTTCAAAAAAAGGCCTTGACTGATTATGCCCTTCTTGCACATCAGTATGCAATGAACAGAAACATTTTGGCTTTATTTTTAATTGAATAGAAATTCTGAAATAGTGATGGTAGAACACTGACAAACAACCTGACTTTCTGATCAGTGCTGGAAAGCGAGGTTAGAAACATGAATGGCTTCAGGAAGTGTCTGTCATGGAAATATTCAGCACTTTGCAGGCTGAACATGGGCTAGGCAGTTCAGGTTTTGAATATTGGCAGCTTCTGTAAAAGGTGTGTGAGGATTTGCCTTTCCAGATACCAAGAAGCAGAACTAAAAGCCGTGGGTTTGGCTGGAAATTTTAAAAGAAACGTGAAATCGTTAAAAATCAAAAGCAACACCAACAAGCAGTTACTCATCTTGTATGTAGTTCTTGCAATGATGAAGAAGTAATAACCTGTGGATGTGGAGGAATATTGAGGCATATGGAAGATTAAGTATCCCCATTAATTTAATCCTTAGTCTTTTTCCAGATGCTGAAGTACAAGCATACGGAAGCAATTTCAGTGCTGAACCTTGTGATGGAGGATGCCCATTTTCTTTAAATTGGACTATAACTAAGCACATCCTTGAACAATCTGGGTCATTAGGCAGCCTTACAGTTTTACGAGCTTTTCTCTCGCCTATCTGATAGTATTTCAGTAGATAAACCACAAAAAACTACAGATTTCCATTTCCAATATCTTATTCTTCCCATCTTGCCAGCTACAGTAAAATAAAATTATCAGGCATCCATGGTAAAAAGTGGAAACAAAAAAAAATTACTTGTTGTATTCACTGCTGCCAGAAGCTTCGGTAGCCAGAATAGAAACAAACTGAGAGAGAGATTAGGCAAAGTCATGGAGAAGGGCTCACTTGAGGATTATTAAACAGGATGTCTGTGTGTAAACTCCAGTTTAGGAAGTACTCTAAACAGTAGTCAGTGATGAGTTGGTAAAAAAAAAAGGAAAACCATGATTTTATGTATATGTACTTTTCTTACACTTGGGGGGGGGTTAAGACTCTACTACAAGCCTCGCACTAGAAACAAGGTAATTGGGGTAGAGAAACTTCTGTCTTGTTCAATGTAGCCCTTTTTATACTATGCTGTATACACAGCTGCTTGCTGCTGGATTTGGTCACACACAGCCTCACAGAACGTTGCTGTGCAGTGCCTTAACTCTGATCTGTTTACAAAGGCCATGTGATCAGACCCTTGCCTGTCTAGAGGACATTCACGTGAGTGTTTGCAGAGCCATACCTTGAAGGCTGTAAGATCTTTGGAGTAGCCTTCACTTGCATCCATTTGTTAGCACTAATTTTATCTGTTTGAAGATCTTTAGATCCATTCGCAGCACAATGAAAAACAATCGAATTATGCATTAATTTTGAAATGGTTTAATATGAGCTGTGTGAAGTGCTAGGTATAACCTGTAGGATAGTATGTAGGTGCAGTAGCTTGGGTATAGTTACAGACCTGGCATACAGAGCAGTGTTACAAGCTATTGTGGTGTTTTGTGGTCTGTTTCCAAAGTGTCAGCTCTTAGATCAGAGTAAATGTGATTATGTAAAAAAAAAAAAAATCAGCATTGAACATAAATATCCACAGATGGTGAGAATACTGCAGCTCATTAGCTCATTTGCTCGGCACTGAAAAATGAAGTTAAGCAAGACAATATATTATCTTTATTCTCAAGAAGACTGACTGAAGGTAGTTCAAGCTAACACACAATGGCTGTGCTAGTATCAAAAGTGATGACTAATTAAACTAATTAAACTCTGGTTATTCCTTTGCATGCAGTCATCTGTGATACTTCCCTACAGATTTTATGAAGAGAAAAAAGGCAAAAGTGAAATACTCTTAAAGAGCAGAATTCCTGTTTAAGTGAGTTGTGATGGATTTTACTGCAAATTTCTAGGGCTTCTGGAAGCCTAATGCTGAGTGTAAACTTTTATGAATGCAAAGTGTTACACATATTTTGAATTCTTAACAACGGCAGTGGTGGCATGCTTGTGATCTGCAGAGCTGTCTACTTCCATATTAAGAGCAGAAATTCCAGAGGAATTTTAGGTAACACACAGTATATCCTATAAAATCTAGGAATATTTTCAGGAGGTGGGGGGGAATGGAGGATGAAATAATGTCTTACCAGTTAATAATCTTTTAAACAATCTTCAGATTAGTTGCTGGTTTGGGAATCTGCCAGTGGTGTTTATATTTGAGTAGGTATGCAAGTGAATGTAAGGTCTGCAAATGGAGATGACTCGATCTTTTATCAAACCACATAAAGCCTGTTTTGTCTGGCATTCAAAGATAAACCCAAGCAAGATTTGAAATGTAGCCTCCATCATTCTTGTGCAGAGACTGTTTACATTTGATGTGGAATGGAAATGCATGGCGAATATGCCGAGAGAGAATGTGGAACAGTTGTATGGACTAAATACCCTGTAGAGCTGATCAGAGAAAAAGCATTGAAGTGAACAACACATGTGCACAGCATGCTACACAGAAGACTTTTATTTGTCTTTCCTATAGCTTAAAGAAATAGACATGACCATAAGCTCATCTCTGAATTTTTTTGAAGAGGGGAGTGTGTTGCAGATAAGCGACTAAAAAATAATCTAATATAAATGGCAAATTTTGGGTTTGATACACTAGGATGAACCTTTATTGAAGTTATTTGCGTTGAAGTTGGAATTGTTCCTTGTCGAAGATGTGTTTTTAGAGTGATCTTGCTGGAATTAAAATACGTTATTTTCATAAGTAGTTGACTATCAGAGAGCAAAAGTACATGGAGCTGAAAGGTCTCTATTCAGCCTGAAGTCTTTTCAGGTTTGGAATCTATTCAGCTCTTGGAAAAGATTCGGAGCAAAGGAAGGTATACTCCCTTTCTTACACAATACCTGTACCTTCTGACACCCTGTCTGCTCCTGCTGTTCCCCCTACCCCTCCCTACCCTCAGCTGAAAATTGCAAACCAGAAATGGTCCAGTACTGCTTGGATTACGGGAAGAGAAATAGGAGAAGGATCCTTTGCTGTCTGACTCTTACTTAGAGCTGTGGGAGACAGAGAGAAGATAAGAAAAATAGGCAGTCAATGAAAGTAGAATATGAACACCTGGTTCAAAATACACCTACCACTTCTAGAGCTCAGGAAACCAAGATGGCAAATACAGTTTCCTTACATCCATCTCTCTTCCTGCATTGTACTCACTGGGGTTGCCACAAAACTGCAATTCACCTTTCAACACAGAAATAAAGATTTGCTTGACTTTGATAAAAATCTGGAACTATTATGATTACAACAACTTTTTATGTGTCTTGAAAATGTGCCACTGTTTCAGCAGTTAGCACAGGATTGACCTTGTATGTCATGGGCATCATAGTCTGATGAGCTGCCTCCCTTTAGATGGGCTTTTGCGGTAGCTTTGTTATTTTCATCGTAGCATGAAAGCTCTTGCTCTGACAGGTTAAACACACGAAATAGAGAAGAGAGAAAGAAAAATATTGTCTCCCTCTTTGACAGCTTAGGTGCAGGAAGCGACTTGTCTGAGGCATCACAGTGGCATCTGTGGCACAACCAGGAATTTAACTTAAGCCGTGTCTGGGACTTAACCACAAATCAGCATTCCTTTTTGTTATTGTGTTTAAACGCCCCTCTAGTTTTGAATAGTTATATTGGCCAGTGCAGGGTTCAACTTAATCATAGCCCATTAATACTAAAACCATCCAGTACTTGAGAACAGCATATATAAACACATAAACCACACCAACCCAGCCAATATAAATGTACTGAAACTATTTTAGACACTACAATTTAAATCATCTAGAAATTAATCTACTAGCATCATTTTGTAGCCCAGGAGTCTAGGGGTGGAGCGGACTGAACTTGCTTACATGACACAGAAACTGTCCTACATGTAGATAATTATGCATGGAATATTGAAAGCTAAAAAAATTAGATTAAGTGCTGTATCTGCACAGTCAAACAGAGAAAAATATTCAAGTGAGTTCAAATATTCATGTAAGTTTCTATTTTAAAAGTCTTGGATCCAACATTGCTCGCCATTGACCCTTCTGTGACATCTGTTAATCTTGGGTTTATTTCAATTTCTTTCTCTTTCTTTTTTAAACAGATGACTCCACTTAAATCAACACTTGGTTTCCATTAGACAGATAGAAGGTGATTCACTCAGTAACATGTGCATCTTTATCTAGTTAAGTCCTAATGGCCTTAATATATCAAGTAAGCTGGTGTGATTAACAGCGCTAAAGGCTTTGTCAGACATTTCACCTAATAAATACTGCCCTTTGTCCAGCCATAGGAAAAGAGTGAACAAATACATTCTGTTAAACTGAAAAAGGGTACAGCCCTGTAAGTATTCTAAAATTATCCCTATAAAAATATATGTTGACAATAGAAGTTACATCTACATCTCTGTCTGTGTTTGTACATGTCTGCCAATCGCAGCGTGCATTGGCTTTTTGCCCTGCCTGGGCTGTCCTTTTTCTGCTTTACCACTTTGTGATGCAGCCACCATTTGGGTATGATTTTCCTCCTGTTCACTTGTGCTTTGTGAAGATTCTTTTGACTGTTCTTTGTCTCTGGTTGTCATAGCTTATCTCTTTTGGGGTAGTTGGATATGTGAGCATTAGTTGTGCCACTCTAGTAAATTTTAGCAACAGAGACATCTGACTTGGCTTGACCATCATGTAAAATAATCCTGCCAAATGAGGCAGTCAAAACAAAAACCCAAGAGTAAAATATATTCAAAATGTCAACTTGAATGGAGGTGGTGTCCTTGCTTCATCACAGCTGAAGTTGTCTGGAAACTTTCCAGTGCTGCCACCAGTGCCTATGATTGCATGCTGTGGTCATCAAGGTACTGAAGGAAGCCTTTATTCTGCTACTCCCTAGTTTCTAGAGAGTTTCATCCAGAGGAGTTTTACAGGAGAACACCTTAGAAAAAAAAAACAGGCAAGGGTAATTTTTGCTTCTTCTCAAAAAACTGAGCCATAATCAGGGATCTTCTACCTCTTTGTTTGCTTAATGTTACGTACAGGAATTTTGGCCAAGCTTTGAGATCAACCAACTGGTCACCATAATCTCTCAGCAGAAATTTGGTAGCAGAAGTGACTGGGGAGTAACATAGTGCTTTTTCACTGATGCAGAGGAGTTGTGATTTCTGCTATAGCACAAACTTCCTACTCTTCTATATAACACAGTACCCTGCAGGCACATTGGCCTATGGCCCAGAGATCCAACCAGCAGCATTTGGGTGGCACTGCATCCACTATTGCTTAGTGGTTTGGGCGTGATGCTTTGCAAAGGTCCAGCTGTTTCTGGATTTAGCACTGGTCCAGCTGTCTTTGCAGCACACTTTGGACTTGACACAATGCTCACAATGAATGGGTCATTCAGAGGCTGCTCCGAGATAGAGATTGACAAAGCTGGTTTTGAATCCAAGACCTCTGAATCTCTGTGCAATAGAATTTATGAATCTCATGGCAGCTAGAATAAAAAAGCAGTGGAAAGTAACTTCCTTTGCACAGAGAATGGGGAGGAAGAGGAGGATCAATTAGTGGTGCTACACTTGAGAATGAAAAGAACACCGATTCCTGCAAACAAGGTCACCTTCGTTTTGTTTTCTGTGCAATGGCTGTACAATTTCGGTGGAAAAAAAACAGTTAAAGAGCATTATACCAGACCTGAAAAAAAAGTGAGACCTTTTTATGTTGTTGGTTTGGAGTGGGTTTTTTGGTCATGAGTAGTCATGGATAAATCCAGTCATGGGTAGTTGTGGTAAATACAGAGGGCCCAAGTTGATGCATATATTTTTGAGCCAGGTCCAAACAAATAGTTTCCTCTTTTCTCCTGTTTTTGTTCCTATTCAGTCCTGAGATGGCTGCTGTAAATAGAAGACTTACCAAGTGTAGTGCTTCACTGATTTTGGTGACTACAGAACTGGCATCCTTTCTTTCAGCTGCTGGTGGAAGGGCTGCAAGGGGAGAGAAGGAAAACAAAAGCATTTAGACCTTCAGTATTCTTGTATGGCATATCTGAAGGTAGAAATAAATTAGGATACAAGCAAATCTGGTAGATATATCAGTGACTGCTACATTTGTATTATTATTTAAAGAGCTACATGTTAGAGGAGTGGGAATTATACTGTGAAACAAAACTGTAAAAACAACTGACCAAAATTCTGATGTTCTGGTGCTGTGAATTTCCCCATCTGTACCCTCCCCACACCTTGCTTTAGAGAGGCTTGTGCTGATTAATAACTGCGAAGCAAAGAAGTGTTAAACTCATAAGTGCAGCAGAAAAACTTGGGGAAAAATTAATTTTTCTGCCTTCAGAAGAACAGAGATGCACTCAGGGATCTGAAGTCTTTGCAATCTATGGCCTCTTTGCACTGTAGAATTAACCTCAAGTTAATTTTTCTCTCCATCTGCCCTGTATTTCCCCCAGTTTCAATCTGTATTGTAACCTTGAATAGGCATCTTCGATCTTCTCAGCTTCAGCTCCTGTTTAAAGCTGAGGGTACTCGTCTAGACTGTAAGCTCTCAGAGGTCCAGCCTTGTTATGTGTTCAGATGGAACTTTTCTGATTTTAAGTGATGCTAGACCAGAAGATTTGTGTGTTATAGATGCCTAGGCTTTTAAACATAAAATAAAACCGTTGTAAATACAGCAGTAACAAAGCATAGGCATTTTCTATGCTAGATAAATAACTAGTACTTAGCTAGTAGAACTCTAAAAAACACTGAAGAACCTCAGAAGTTGTCATGAAAAATGTGGATTCATCCATTTTCGTAGTAGGATTGTAGGAGGCAGGGGGAGGGAAGAAACCAGTTACCAAGGTGAATTATTAGAGGTGAATTGGGTTAAATGTAAGTCCAGAAGAATATAATTGCTACATATACAGTACCACTTCAAAAATTTTGTGTGATGTTTTGATCACAGTTTCTCCTGGAGGAAGTTATTGCTAAACTTGGGGAAGGTAGGCAGGTTAACTTTAAATTGACATTCCTTCTGGTAAAAAATTCTTACAAGTCTGTTATTAATTCACAATGAAAGTGAGTATTTTAAGGACTTTAGATGACTTTAATGACATGTAAGTATTTCTTCAGAGTAAAGTGATGTCTGCAGAGGAGGTACATACTGGTCACACTCAGAAATGTTTTCTTTTTAGGACATGTGTGGAAAAGTGTAGAAACAGTACCAATATTTTAGTAGGCAAAGCGTCCAGGAAGCCCTTGGAAGAATATGGTACATATCAGTTTAAGAGACAACTAGATATCTTTTTTAAATGATCTAAGAAAGTTAACACAATTTGAAGGTGGTATGAAGAGGTGGTCAGAGACTGGTTTAATTAGAGATTTAATTAAAGATGAAATTTTATTAGCTCATCTGGCAATTATCAGGCAATAATTTGTGGAAGAGTGATCTGCTGTCCTTCATCAGCCTCACATAAGGCTGAGGGAGCTGAGGCCGGAGTGCGTCTCCTTGCTGTGCTAGTAACTACTTGTATTGAACCCTGCAACATCTATGAACTTGCAGCAACCTGAACCTTGATTCTAACGTGGATCCAAGAGCAGCTGGAGGGCACTGGAAAAAAAAAAAAAATCACTGGTGCCAACAAATAAAAATTCCTCTCCAGTTTAAAAAAATTGTCAGAGCACATCCAAGATCTCCTTGGGTGTTGTCCTGATTCTCAGCAATGTGGAAGGTAGAAGGTAACGTCGGAAGCATTTGAGAGGGCTCTCTCTGGCGGGGCAATGCATGTGCATGTACATACAGACTCCTGTTTACCTCTAGCAAGCCTTGAGCTCAGGGAATTGTAAGCTTTTCTGCCCATTTTATACTCAAAAGAAGCAGAAGTCCTTTTACACTGCGAAGCCCCATTTTCTTCTCCTTTACTGTAGAAAATCCCCCTCTGCATTGAAACTGAGAAATTTGCACTCTGTATTAAATAAGAATGGGGTTTATTGTCAAAGACTGGGTTTATTTCCGCCCTCCTCCTAAGCTTTCTTTCATTTCATCATAGGTTTGTTTTGTACTGAAATGAAGCTGCGAGATACACATTGAACAGAAATCAAAGTGGTGCTTTCATCACAGTCCTACAGCTAATCACTTGGCTTGCTGCTACAGGCATCTGCAGGCACCTTGTGCTGTGGTACAGTAGTGTTATGGCTTTGGAGGCCCAACTATTTTAAATCATAATAGTGACACAGTATGCATGCGCTCTTTCAAAGAGCCTGGGCAAGCCACGCTGAGTTGATTTTCTTGGCACACTCTGTACTTATAATTTTGTCTTATGTTTTGTAATGTCGGTATCTGGGCATAGAATCAAAAAGCTCCACTGAATGTATAAGACCTTTTTTTTAAAAAGAAAAACACAACAACAAACACATTCTTTGTTTTTAGGTTGATAATATTCCTTCTAACAGCTATAGATGTTTAAGAACAAAGAAAGTTACGGGGGGGGAAAAAAAGGGAAAAGAAACTTTATGATTGTGGGGAATGTTTTGAAGCTTTTTTTTGCAAGACCGTGTTAGTGATTTGTTAGTGATTTTGTTGGTTTTGTTAGTGTTCTTTTAGTGATTTTTTTCTACCATGATTTTGATTCTCTGCTGGTATGCTTAAGTGACTGGGTTACTCAGGACAGTGAGAAATAAGTGATAACCTTCCATGAAACACCTGAAAAGCCATGCATGTGCTGTGATGACTTAGTCTAAAAGAATTGTCTGACAGTCACAGTTTATTCTCTGTTGATTTCCATTTTTTGTGCTGCTTAAGAAAGTAAAGTCATAATAGGAGGATCTAGTTCTGTTACTCCCCATTTTGTCTCCCAATAGCCTGGTTTTCAGAGACTGTGGCAGACACTGTGGGTGCTCTTCATCACTTAAAAGTTAACCCCTGCCTTTTCTCTAGAAAGGAATCCAATGCTATATTGCCTGTACATGGTTGGAGAGACAGCTGCTTTTCACAGCATCTGAAAAGCTAAAGCTAGCCTTGCTAATCTCTTGGAAGAGTAGAGTTGAACAAGGTTCTCAAACAATCTATAATTTGGCATAATGGGGTAATTACCTCATGATAATAGCATGAAATAGATGAACATGGAGAGCTGCATCACGCTCCCTTAATGTACAAACAGAAGACCAAACTTTGACTGGAAAGGAACTAAGAAGAGTTTTTCTGTTTCTATTTTCTATATATTGTATGAAACTGGTAAATGCTACCTGTGCTATTAGGAATGAGGCTGAGGAAGAAATCTCCTGCTAATATGCTTTGCTTTTCCTTTATGGGAAAAGCCTGAATACAAAGTTAAAAAGAGGAAGAGTGAGCTTTTAGTGGTGCTTTACCATCCCCCCCCTCCCCGCCCCAAAGATCCATCAAGTATTTGAGTATTGGAGTATTACAAACGAGAACTTTTTGTGCATGCCTTTTTTTGGCCATACCTAGCTATTTCCTATGCATTGATAATGGACTACTCCTAAACATAGTATTGAAAGATTGCTGTGATCAGAAGTTTCCATATTTTCTCGGTGATTTTTTTGTTTCTCAGCTCTGAGAGAAGGGATTTTCCCTACCATGGTGTGTTGGATCTGCTTTTTGTCATCTTCCTTTTTACCTCAGATTTGTCTCTTCCCTGTGACTGCTGGTGCTGATGCTTTACCTAAGCGTTTAGACTTGCCTGCTTCTGTCAAAGACTTTCTAATGCTGTCCCTGGTTACCAGAGGTAGGAAGAAAAGGATAGCTTGGTTTTGGTACATGGTAGTCAGAAGACCTAAAACCCTTCCAAAAGTGTGTTCTGTTTTCAGACAAGAGGATTTGATTTCAGAAACTTAGTCTCTGTAGCTAGTTTTAGGGAGGCAGATTGGTTAAAGTTTACAACCTCTTTTTGTTTAGCCTTTGGAACGGTGCCATGGAATCTCAAGTTTCCTGTATAAAGAGAGATCTGTATTCGGTCAGAAGGTAATCAGGCAAGGTACATGAAGGCTGCAGGGTGAATGGCTCTTTCAACAATTAAATCAGTTTGGGGTCTTTAAGACCCACGCAGTGCCTTGTCTCAAGACAGTGTTGAGCAGGCAAAATTCTTAAAACCATCAGGGGGCCAAAATAACCACCTTTGAACAAAACAAAACAAAACTTCAGAAAATACTAAACAGCAAAAAAATTCTGACAAATCTCATAATCCTTATGAAGTTGTTTGGCTCTTGGTGAATCAGAGGAGGTGAGAGCTACTCACATCCTCATTTCCTTCCCAGTGAGTCCTGTGGGCTTTGGCTGTTCACATGCATACACATAGGGAATGGTATCTCTTGCAAAATATCTTGGTGCACCGTGTTCTGGGAGCAAATTCACCAATGCACCTTGAATCTGAGGATTAAGGATTTTTAAATAGTTATTTTTGCAAATAGAGGATTCACCTTGCTCCCATCTCCCTGAAACTGAAGGTGTCACTCTACAGTTCATCATATTCATACGTTACTCCAGGATACAGAAGGTTCGTATCAGGCACAAAAAAAAAAGAGAGGGAGAAAAGAAACAAGCTCTTAGAAACATTGTGTTCTAGTAATGGCAGACTTGACAGCATTGTGAGAGATGCAGTAGTGAAGATTAGTGTTTTTATAATCTGATTTCGTCAAATTAGTGAGGGAATGCACCTCCTGTTTGGTTTGCTCCTTTGTTTGTTGAGGCACTGTAGCCTTTCCAGTTGCATGCTATTTGTTTCTTTTTTTGCAGTAATTTACAGAATAAATTGAATCATGATGAAAAGAAAATGTTAGGAGTCTGATTTTGACCATCTTTCCATGTGGTTTGGGAAAGTTTGCAAATTGTCTCTATCTGTGTAAGTTCATCCTTGAATATCATCAAATTAACTCTACCAACACAGTTGTCTAAACTTTTCCATTTTCAGTATGTATCTTTAAAACATTATAAAACTTGATGTTTCACTGCACCTGAGCACCATACATCTCTCCTCAGAAAACATCACCAAATCAATGATGGTTTATTTAGAAAACAGTATTTTTTAAGTATTTGTGGGACCTTGGTTTTGGTAAAACCATGAGGCTAAGGCCTGAACTAATTTCATGTAATCTTAAACACGTTGAACCTTAGCACTGACATCCCTTAGCAGGCAGCTGAGAAAGTCTTTATCCTCAACACAGCTTTTGCAGAGAAAATGTGGTGAACCCAAGGCTGCTGCAATGTGCAGTGATGGGTGACAATTGCCAGGTGTCTTTGTGAGGTCCTGGCAATCTCCTACTTTTGCTCATATTACAAGTGGGTCCATTGTGAGCTGGATTTTTGCAGGGATATCCCTAGATGGTAGGTCTTGCAGTGAAACTTTTCCAGAAGTAAGCATTTCTTGTGCTCTTTTTCCTCTCGGTTTCTGGTTTTCTAAAGGTACATCTGATACAAAGCTGTTCAAATATTTGTCTTTAAACAAATGGGCTGGAGAAGTGCTCCGAATAGGGGAGAGAGTATTGAGTTTTCCTGATATTGATTGGTGCCTGTTTTGTTTTGATTTTTATGCGATGCTAATTTTTTTTTTTTGCTCTCTCCTTAAGGTAAGCAAGAAATAGGTATAAAATCTAGTTCACTAAGTGTGTGAGGTGATGCCAAGCGGTGTCAAATAGTCCTTTTCTGGCAACAATGGGCTGTTGTTTGGTATCCTCACGCAGGTTAACCACAGAGTTGCTCCTGAGAATCCTTCTGATTTATGATGACATTGTTGGCAACAGCAGAAAGCTCTCTGGCAGTGCTTTCCACAGTGCTGTGTCAGCAGTTTCTTAGATATACACACACACACACACACTCTTTAATATATGTACTTGTAGCAGAGAATTCTGGCCCAAGCCTTGTATTCATCCTGGGATTTTTTTGCACTTAAGTGATGTTTGTTCAGCGATAATGTATCTACCTACGTCTCTGATTGCAAATTTAGTGTCTATACAAATTACAGAACTGTTCTAGTCAGAACAGCTGTGGGAAGTGAATGAAATTAATTATATTGATCCTATGTTGCAAGTGTCTTGCTAGGAGGAATTTCCTGGGAGGGAAGGGTGTAAGCAATTCGGGTTCTGCGAAGATACAACTTGTCTCAATCAAGCATATAAAACCTTATCAGAGAAGCAGCTCTGAATTCACATATGCAATAATTATAATACAACTAAAAAATATAATTTATTATCAGAACAAAGTGTCTGCTATGTTTAAAAGATAAGACTTTTCCAAATTGAAGGGGGGAAAAAAAGCCTTTCACCTGCATATATCAGAATTTGCATTAACATATTGGTATCCTATAGTATCATTCTTGATACCCTCTTTCTACCTTTCCCTCTGTCCCCCTGGAATTAAAGCTCTGCCTTGCCTTGACTTGTATATAGTTTGTGCTTCATCTGTTTCTTATTTCTATTCTCTTATTGGGCAAAAATCCAGACAAAAACTACACAAATGTGGAACTCATGAGATTTGTATCTTCAACCTCTATCTGAAGGATTTTGAGATTGCTTTTTTTTTTCCCCCCCCCCTAATTTTGGTAGGTCCCCCACTCTTTGGTTTGTCTAGAACAAGCTACAGTTTTGTCTGTTCTGAGGCAGTAATATCATGGAATCCTAGCCCCTGAGTCATAGATGTTTTGCCAATATTGAGCTACATACTGTATTATAACAATTTCTAGAAAGCAACCTGTGGGCTATCTGCTCAGGTCCAGTTCAGATCTGGAACAATTACATAGTTCGGGCTCTTACTCTTTCTTCCAGTTTGTGAATGCATAAATACAAAGAAGTCAAAGAACATAAACCATTTTTTGGTTCCTGCATTGGTATTTTATTGCATCTTGTAAATACATGGTGCAGAATAACAAGGTTAATGATAAATGATGACCAAGAGGAGGGAAAAATGCACGTGATCACAAGTGGGATGGAAAGCATTGGTGAAGTATTTCTGCTTATGGCAGAGATGTATGGGAATAGCCAGACTATAGCCAGACTATACCATGTTCAGCTCCAAATTCTTCCCTTAGATGCAAGTCCCACAGGCACCACAAGTATGACCTTGTCTTCTATTATGTCCCTCTCTACTATGATGTCCAACATCTCAATAGATTTTTTGAGAAAATAATTTAATACCACCCATTGAAAAAACATTTCAATCTTAATTTTGCAAATACTGTTGCAGTTAATATCTAGACATGCCTAGATTTTGGGTTCTCTGTTTTTCCTGAAGAAATTCATATAGTCTATGAGTGACTAATAAAATAGTTTTGTTGGATAAGGAAAGTCCCTGAATAGACATTCTGCCTTTCTGTTTGGATAAGGGATTATTTTTAATAACTTGCTTGACACTAGCATTTGGAAAAATGCTGAGTTTTTTCATGTTGTAGAAGTCCTCTTGGTTACAAATGCATTAAATGCAGCTTCACAGTAAAGAGAATACAGTAACACTCTTAGATTTGTTATGTACCTCACTTGGAATACAGCAGGAGCAGATGTCAAGTGTAGCAACATAGAGGATTGGGAAAATATCTGCAATATAGGTTGTGTTAAGAACTGGACTATCTCAATTCCAGAATTGATATATTTTGCAAGATACTATGGCTATATCCTTAAATAGGGTAGACAAAACCAGAAAAACAAACAAAAAAAACCAACCAACCAAATAAATAAATTAAAAAAAAAAAAAGGCAAAACTAAAGTAAAATTTTCTACAGATTTCATGTCTGTACTCTTCAGTGATTTTTTTCCCAGATTTTTTAGTCTGAAGCCTGGAATCCTGGAAATTGATTTCCTTTACTCTCTCCAGTCTTTACTCATGTGTATCATCTCACTTACCCGCAGTTCCCAAGCTCACCTCAGCCAAAACTTTTTTCCAGGTGCTTACCACTCTATACTTACATGTGTTTTTTCCCTCCTGTTTGCATTTGAATAGGAGGGTTTTTTTCTGTGTTATCTTGGCTCAGACAGGATTAATTGGCAGTACTGGAAAAGTCTCCTGCACTCACTTGTGTTGGTCTCAGTCTTGGCATAATCACCACCAGACTTGAATATCAGACAAAGTGAAAGTCCTGGGGTTTTGCTGCTTGGGAACATGGGCTAAATGACTGCTAAGGGTTATTTGCTGCTGGCCTCTCTGTACTGGGAAGGTAAAACTTGTCATTTTCCAGACAGTAATACTGTGAGTTTCACATGATTAGCAAGAAATAACATCCTTTGTCCAAAATCTTATGTTATTAGAATTAAGTTTTCTGCTTCAGATGGAGTACCAGAGTTTTCCTAAAAAGTATTTTTCCTCTTTTTTTTTTTTGTTTTTGACATAAATTCATTTTTCCTTTATATTGCTCTTAGAAAAGGCAACTAATTTTTCTGAGTTTAAAAA